>NC_039287.1:7356246-7444449 GCF_003368295.1 Carassius auratus
TATTATTCATCTTCGTTAATGTTAGTTAATGAAAATACAGTTATTCATTGTTCATGGTAATTCACAGTGCATTAACTAATGTTAACAAGCACAACTTTTGATTTAAATAATGCATTAGTAAATGTTGAAATTAACATGAACTAAGACTTATAAATGCTGTAGAAGGATTGTTCTTGCTTAGTTCATGTTAACGAAAGTAGTTAACTAACATTAACTAATGGAACCTTATTCTAAAGTGTTACCCTAATTTCTGTATGCAAACTACATCCTTGTGAATGGAGGCGAGAAAACAAACACCTTGGCCCTCAGAACAGATCCTGGACTTTTATTTGAAAATGCACAACAGTACTACCAATAAACCCTGTGCCAAGTTTTGACTTGTTGTCTTTTGATTTGTGCTGAGCACAGCTTTAAGACTAAGTCAGAGTGGACTTTTCCCAGAATTATTCATGTTTATTTTTTTAATTAAACCACTGTTTCGCTAACTTAGAAGATGCATCTTTTGCACCCACTCCATTTTTTTCCTGCTTGGCAGAACAGTTCCCCCTGTTTTAAATGCACACCACATCTACTAACTGAGAAAACCCTGTGTAGTTTAGCTCATGTGGCCATCGCAAGCTAATGTCAGAAATAAACTGGTCTGTGTCTGTAACAAGTGCAATAGAAAGGTTTCTTACAGATACATCTGATTTCCATTAGAATGTTATATAACTTCTGTAAAAGTTGGGGTTATGAAATCTATATTTCATGTTCCATCATATAAAAATAAAGATATCAGATTATTTCTCAGTTTTGGTTCCTCAAGCAGCATATATATATTATAATTGTTTTTATTTATTATAATTGCAGATAAATATGTTGCTGAACTTCAGTGCTGGTGATGATTGCACTTGCCCTGAGGAGCTGCAAGAGGAGCTTCAAAGCTTTCATGATGACCTGCGACTCCACTGTGGTATATGTTTATCCATTCTTTCTATTGTTTACCTCCAGTCTCACCCTATTTCTCACTACATTCGAGTTCTTTAAATGCAAGTTTAAATTGCCAACCTACAGCCTGTTCTGCCTAATTGAAAAATAACACAAATAATCAGATACAGTCATCTTTGCATATATACACAGGCATCCCTATGGAGGAGGAAGAGGAGGAGCAGGACACATCTCTTAAAGGCCGCCTAATGTCCCTGGTATAAAGATTAAAGGTCGCCCCCAAAAAAACGGAGGAAAAACCAACAGAGCTAAGAACAGGCGGCTCCCAGTAAGGCTTGTGACAAAAAAGATTCTTCAATGGTTTTTTATTTGTTACTGTTTATTATGCATTTTGTTCTGCTGTATCTGGCTACAAAGACTCTATTGAGGGCCAGAACATTCTAAACCAAGCTGTGCAAACATAAAAAAAAAAAACCTTGCAAGTTATTAAGTAAAACATACATTATTTAACTTACCAAATGTGTTTAAAAGTTTAGCTGCACTCCCAAAGAAGTAGATCAAAATTAGTACTAAAATGCTATGAAAAATATTTCATAAATCATGACCTAAATGTTGTTAAGTAGATGTATTTTTCATTAAGGAGGGCAATGCCTTTGTCAATCAACCAATCATTAATCAATCAACAAAAAGATAGCTAAACATAAATGTTTTTTTCTATTAACAACAGTTATAATGTATGACTTGGTGTCAATAAACATGGAAAAATATTATGGCATTAATTACTTGTTGAAACCATGTAAACATCAAATGGAAAATACATTAACATTAGGCAAAAAATGTTTTTACCCACATACTATTTTTATTAAGTTATATATTTTAGTCCTAACAGTAAAAAATAAATTGATAAACTCATGATCAAAAACATTAATTGTACTGTGCCTGTTTTATTAATCTTCTGAAATAAAAAGAAAGTTATGAGCTCCAGATCTGCAACAAAAAAAGGGGTATTAAAATGGCTAGTGCATTAACATAGACTTTAATCATGTTACCAGCCACGGGAGGAAAGGTACATATTAAAATGGATGTAATCTGTAGATGCTGTATAAAAAGCACCAGTGCTGCACTCTCTTGATGAGAGAAGTATGTGATTAGAGCAGCTATTCTAAGAACAGCACACAGGGCAATTTGTGAATAGAAAATATTAATAGATGTAAACGACATACAGTACACTAATAGTCCTAACACCATGACTAGAGCAAAGGTTTGAAAACTCTTCTACATGAGGGGCCATTTTTAGTTTAATATTAGTAATCACTGTTCCAGATCACCTTAATCATTTATTAATATTACTATGCTTTATGCAATATAATACAATACAGCAGTTTATAACACTAATCTGTATTCAGTGCCTCAGTATCTGCAAAAATCTAATTAAGAATGACTAAAGGAAAAATTTTTTTTTTATCTCACTCTACCTGCTTTTGTCTCCTTCAGCCAACTTGAAGGAGCTGATATCACAAACTATGGTCACCTGGGCACAGGAGTGCAAGATCCAAGACCCGGCACTGGTCCGCAGCATGTTCAGCCTTTTGAGAAGGCAGTATGATGGCATCGGCGAGCTGCTCAGGGCCTTGAGGAAGAGCTACACTGTCAGTGACAAGTCTGTAGAGGACGCGATCAACCTGCTGGCCTCGCTGGGCCAGATCCGCTCACTACTTAGCGTCCGCATGGGAGAAGAGGAGGGCCAGCTCATGATTGATGGCCTGGGGTAAAATTTCATCTTCCAGACTTATCTTCCTACATCCTGCTAGGGAAATAGATTTATCTATACCATACCATTATTGTTATTGGTCAGTATTTTACTGTGCATCATCATTTCTTCTATTTGTACATTTAGATTGCACTTGCCATCATCTAATTCTCACACACTCACTGTATAAGTTGACATTTATACAGACAAAATAGTAAAATAAAAATAAAAATATATATATATATATATATATATATATATATCAACCATTGTCTGACATCCTCTGCTACATCCTCTAAAGTGTTTGTCTTATTCTTTCACTCAGGGACATCATGAACAACAAAGTGTTTTACCAGCATCCAAATCTGATGCGTGTTCTTGGCATGCATGAGACAGTAATGGAGGTCATGGTCAATGTGCTGGGGGGGAGACAAGAATAAGGTACTCTTTTGAGCCATACTTTGGATAAGTGTCTACTAAATGCACAAATGTAAATGTGTAGACTTTAGATAGATGTTTATGATCGTAAGATCCCATGACTCAATTGGACACTTGTGCATCCAAGCCAAACCCTTCTCATCCAAACCTTCTTAAACTAAACACCATATCTAGAGGGATATCACATAATACATGGGAAGATAAAGTAGCTACGGTGCGTCATGTCTAACAGCTTAATACCTCCTTATGCATTAGGGGTGGCAATAGGGCGAAAGCTAAGACAAGAACAGCAGGAATGGGTCACTTCTCATTCCAGTCCTTTTTGAGGTTTGTCGGTTGTCTACTATGACACTGACTATGCCAGATATGACATTGCCACAGTGTCTCTCATTTCTGCTTGGCAGCCTCATTAAACAGGTCTCACGCAATGGGATGTGGGTCCCAGACATTTAGGGTCACCATATTCCCTGTTCAGATTAAGTACACAACATAGAGGCTTGTATTAACTGTGGAGCCTCACGTCTCATATTTCAGTCTGTCTGGGGGGTTCTTTCGATATCTAGAGTATGTTACATTACACACATTTAGCCACCGTGTGAGGACACGCATGTGAAAAAGGTGAAAGATTAATTTGAAGTGTGAAGGAAACGATCTCCGTCTGTGCAGAGGTGAAATGAATGCTGTTTTTAACTCTCAGGAGATTGCCTTCCCCAAGATGGTGGCCAGCTGTTGTCGCTTCCTGTGCTACTTCTGTCGCATCAGCCGTCAGAACCAGAAGGCTATGTTTGACCACCTGAGCTACCTCCTGGAGAACAGCAGTGTGGGGCTGGGTAATCACACACTCAAACACACACACAGTTCTTCAGGGATGCAGATCAGGCAGGGCTGAATCACACTGTGTGTTGCCATGTCTGCTTATCAAAGTGCCAGTTTGTTTATTTTATTGTCTTTTTTTACTTACCGGTATTTTACAAACACACTCACGTATTTGAGTTTTCTAATTCTAGCTGTGGGCACAAAAAAAAGAGATCTGGCGCACATACGTACACTGCAGAGAACAGCAACTTAAAGAGGAAAGGCAAATGTTGTGTTACATACCCTATAAAAATTGGGTAGTTACACCCCTGTGTTATGTATAAATAATCTATTAATGCACAAAAGCACACACTTTTCTTTCCCCATAGCCATGCATTTATGCAGGAGAGATTAAGGATTTACCATTCAAAAGATTGGGGTCTGTAATATTTTTTAATGATTTTGAAGTCTCATATGCTCACAGAAGCTTTTAATAAAATTAAATATTAATATATTTAAAAATTCAATGTATTCCTGAGATTGTAAAGCTACATTTTCATCAGTCATTAATCCAGTCACATGCTCCTTCAAAGAATATATATATATATTTTAAATGGAAATTATTTCTAACATTAGAAATGATTTTACTGTCACTTTTTATCAGCTGAATACATCCTTTCTTTAAAAAAATCCATAAATCTTCCTTATTTCAATCCATAAACACCTTCCTGATAACAAAACCATTGCTAATGTTGGTTGGGAAAGTCATTTATGTTAGGCTTGTTGCATAAGATCAGATAGCTTGTTTTTAGAGCGAGATCTGGCAACCCTGCACAGTGCGCTGTTTTGACTGTGAATAATAGCTTGTGCATCTAAGAGCACCTGACTCTGCAGGAGTGGTTTCCTATAACAGCACATTAATGAGCAGCTGAGAGCCCACTCACCCCTTTATACTGTAGGCCTTATCAGCCCCAGATCAATGACGGGACAGGACAGATCAGATGAAGATAAGGCCGTATCCACAGATATACAATTTTATGTTAACAGTTTGTTTCATAGATAGTGTTATGCAGCTACAGTTTATTATTATCATTATTACAGCTGATTGGCATGTGCAAAGCAGCAGAATTTTGTAATCAGAAATCCAACCAAATATGCTGAAATGTATGGTTGTAAACAATAATTAATACAAATTATTTACATAAACTGGGGAACGATTATAACTCTTTATAATTCCTTAACTGAAGATGACTATTTCTATACGTTTAAAACATAGCATATTATAACATGGACAAGAGGAAGGGAAACCTACTGTAGTTGGAAAAAAAGGAAAGACTGCCATCTGTTGGTGATTTGCCTTATTAAAAATCTGCTGGCCCTATTGGTCATATGGAAATAATCTTGGTTTCCTATTTCTCTAGCATGCCCAGCCATGAGAGGCTCCACACCTTTAGATGTGGCTGCTTCCTCTGTAATGGACAACAACAGTTTAGCTCTGGCACTTGAAGAACCTGATCTAGAGAAGGTAACAGTTCAGTAACAGCACAGCATCATCTCTACATGACAGAGCCTAATAAAATTCTTTAATATTACAATTCATTTATATAGTAGATATATAGAAGGGTTTCTTGTAAAGAGAAAAAGTGTTATAAGTTCAGAAAAAGATGACATTTTGATCCTTTATAACTTGAAGGAATATGCCTTATCCTGTGTGTGCCATAATTCTGGATGAAAAACAACAACCGCAGCAGCAACAATTCAGGCACCCTAAATAAACTTGTGATGGTATATTTTCCATTGAGGTAGAAAAGTTGTGACAGTCACTGAGTTTTTACTAGAGCGTCATAAGATTAAAAAGCCATGTGGATCAAGCTATGGTAATTGATGTATTGTGTTGTAATACCTTATAAAGTTACTTGCTGAATGGTTGCCAAATAAATTTGGCTAAGCCAAACTTTAGTGCCATTAATTTTGGACCCTGTCCATGTGTGTTTTCAGGTGGTGACATATCTGGCAGGCTGTGGCTTACAGAACTGCCCAATGCTCATTGCTAGGGGATACCCAGATATCGGCTGGAACCCAATAGAAGGAGAACGCTATCTGTCCTTCCTACGGTTTGCTGTCTTTGTTAATGGTTAGTCCAATTTACCACAAATATGAGTTTTCATTGTTTTGTGTCTTGGTTAATGGAAAACAATTAATTCATAATAATTCAGGTTGTTTTTTATTATTATTGTGTAGGTGAAAGTGTTGAAGAGAACGCTAATGTAGTAGTGAAGCTTTTGATCAGGCGTCCGGAGTGCTTTGGACCTGCTCTCAGAGGAGAGGGAGGGCAAGGTTTACTCGCTGCCATGAAGGAAGCCATCAAAATTTCAGAAGATCCTACTTTAGATCTGCCAAACTTACCCGAGGGGCCTGCACCCACGTAAGACTACTGAATTCTTCCTCAAATGCTCCGTTTTATGTTAGGTGTTGAGTTGAAAAGTTGAGTTGTAGTTTGAGATGTCCTACCACCCCACGCTTTGACTCAGGATTGAGATAGCATGACTTAAAATAAGAATGTTCACTCTTTGTTTTGACAGCATCGGAGAGGATGAAGAGGAGGAGGAGGTCGCCCACATGGGAAACTCTATTATGTCCTTCTACTCAGCCCTTATTGATCTTCTGGGTCGCTGTGCACCTGAGATGCATGTGAGTGCTCATTTCTGCCACATTTTATTGATCTACAAAGCTAGGGGCAAAACGTTAAATTTCCTTCAGTATAATGCTGTTGCACTGTACATGGCTTCACTTTAATATTATACCAATGCTGTTTTACAGCTTATAAACAAAGGCAAAGGTGAAGCACTGCGTATCCGGGCCATCCTCCGTTCCTTAGTTCCCACTAATGATTTGGTTGGAATTATCAGTATTCCACTCAAAATGCCGGTCGTCAATAAAGGTTTGTACATGTTACTAGGTGCCTTTGAAAGAGTCTGAAGACATAATCTCTGAAAGCCTTTCTGTGCCTAAGATTGATTGATGCTGTTACTCTGTCAATGTCATCTTCATCCTGACGTGTTTCATTATCTATGCTCCTCATTCCGCAGTCATTATAACCCTAATGTCATTTTGTTTAACTCTCGCGTTTGGTTAGATGGCACTGTGACAGAGCCAGATATGAATGCCAGTTTCTGTCCGGAGCACAAGGCACCCATGGTGCTTTTCCTGGACCGTGTCTATGGTATTGACGACCAAAGCTTCTTGATGCACCTGCTGGAGGTGGGCTTCCTGCCAGATCTGCGAGCCTCAGCCTCCCTGGACTCAGTAAGTGTGCTTTGCAAAGCAAAAAAGAGAAAAGTCACAGACATAAATGTATCATGCTTTGTGTGAAAAAGCCCAGAAGGTTAATGTAATGCCAACCATTTAATACAGTGATTCAGTAAAGGCAAAAAGTAGACACTGAATGAATATCGAAAGGATTTAATTTAGCTATAAAATTAAGAATGTATTTCGTGATTTTGTATTATTAAAGTTTTCTCTTTTTTAATTTGTTTTAATTTAATCATTATAAAAATGTATGCATTCAACTTATTTCCATGATGATTTGTTTTTCATGTTAATCTGCATCCATCAGGAGGTGCTCAGATCCACAGAGACAGCGCTGGCCATGAACCGCTACATTGGATCCGCAGTGCTCCCTCTGTTGACCCGCTGTGCTCATCTGTTCGCTCACACTGAGCACTATGCAATGCTCGTTGACACCACGCTGCACACTATCTATCGCCTCTCAAAGGGCCGATCACTCACCAAGGCCCAGAGAGATGCTATTGATGAATGTCTACTGGCCATCTGCATGTAAATACCACTTGAAATTGATTAGAAATTGCTGGAATGTAGGTTAGGTATCATCTGATGTTATTTATACTTCCTCCAGGCATCTGCGGCCATCAATGCTACAGCAGCTGTTGCGTCGTCTTGTATTCGATGTTCCCCAGCTTACAGAGTACTGCAAGATGCCCATCAAGGTGAGTTTGTGAACAGTAAATGTAAGTTCACCACTATTCAAAAGTTTGGGTTGGTAAGATTTTAAAAAGTTTTTTATGTTCACCAAGACTGCATTTATTTGATCAGTATACAGTAAAGACGCTATGATTGTGAAATATTATTAGGATTTGAAATTACTGTTTTGAATGTCATTTCTTCCTGTGATAGCAAAGTCTTCAGTTTCACAGTGAACCCCCCCTCCCCCCCAGAAATATTTCTAATTTCTTTATTTAATTCTCAAGAACCATTTATTATGGTTATCGAGTTGTGCTGCATAATATTTTTGTGGCAACCCTGATAATTTATTTTTCAGTATTCCTTGATTAATAGAAAGTTCAAAAGAGCAGAATTTATTTGGAAGTATAAATAGTCACTTTTGCTCAATTTAATGCATCCTTGCTAAATAAAATAAATAATTTATTTCAAAAACCAAAAACATACTTACCCTTAATGGTAGTCTACATTTCCTCCATATTACCCTTTGGTTACATTATTTATTTTAATAAGAACATTAGAGACAAATTAACTAAACAGTTGTGCTTTTACTGTGGTGCTTTTAATGTCATAAAAAAAAAAACACAAGATATATTCCATGTGATTTATGTTTAGGATATATTTTGTGAGTGCGTTTGCACCGTTACCTACCTAATTTGCTAAATTATTTTCATGGAGCAGGTGCTAAAACAACACAGACAGCTTGTGTAAACGCACAGCAATAACAGGACACACATCATCCTTGTTGAAAAGTATGTTTCATTACAGTGAGGTCACTCGGTTTGTAGTTATAACTTCTGTGTTTTGACAGCTTTACACACCGTACACACTCACAGAGCATCTGGATTGCACATTACCTGATGCAACTGTCACCATGAGTCATCACAAATCCTTTCCTCATGATCCTTTGATAGGCAGGTGTGAGCAGTTTGTACTCTCCTCAGAGTTTCAGCACCTTGTCTCTCTGCTGGCAGCTGTCTCACCCCGTCATAATCACCCTACTATAGGGCAGGGTTATCAGAAGAGGACTTGGCAGAACTGACACCTTTAAATAATATTTCAGACATGTGAACCAAGAAAATCCAAGTATAAAATCAATCTTTATTCTAGATAATGAGGGATGTTTTAACACAATCTGTCTGAAGAGTATGATTTAAAGTATCCTGAATGTTGACAGCTCAATCCACATCTTAATCTGTTTACCCCTCCAGCTTTTGACCAATCACTATGAACAGAACTGGAAGTACTACTGTCTGCCGACAGGCCTGGGCAGCTATGGCATGGCAACAGAGGAGGAACTCCACCTCACCAAGAAACTCTTCTGGGGACTTTTCGATGCTCTTTCTCAAAAGGTACAAAACATACTTCAGTATAAATTTGGGATGTCAGTTAAGCAATCAATGTATTCAAAATAATTGCTTTTTATTAACTGCTTTTTTTTTTAATTGCTCACGCTCATGTCATTGCAAATCTGTATTTATTTTTTGTCCATTCCTTAGTGATCACCAAAACTGTTTGGTTGCATTGACAGTCTTCAAAATATCTGCTTTTGTCATTTATAATGACACAGAGATGAAATGTTTGGGTAAATTAGCCCTTTAACTCAATTGATCACAAATATCAATATCTGCTGTAAAAACCAAAACAAAAAATTAAGATAATTCAAAAACTATATCATTACATTTGATGATTGTGACACAATAATGAAGTGGATATGTCTGATGTATTGTTTAATTGTCGGTCAGGGTAGAGTACATATTTGTGGTCATTGCATCAGGTCTCACTGTACGCAGAATTTTTTAAATCGTACTTCATTAAGTCATTCAATACATTGTCTATTTTGCAGAAATATGATGCAGAGCTTTTCAAAATGGCCATGCCATGTCTTAGTGCCATAGCTGGTGCCATACCACCTGACTACGTCGACTCCAGTCCAGGTTCCACATTAGTTAAGCAGGCCTCTGTGGATGCGCAAGGCAACTTTGACCCCCAGCCAATTAACACTGCTAAGTAAGTACCACTGAAACACTGAAACCACATGTAGAAATCCTTCCATCTGATCTGGACTCCATGCTATACTGTTTGTCTTACAGCATCTCGCTGCCCGAAAAGCTAGATTACATTGCAAGCAAGTTTGCTGAGCATTCCCATGAGAAATGGTCCTCTGAGAAGGTTGGACATGGTTAAAACTCATCCCATTAATCTTGCACATATTATTCTGCCACTCGATGTCTACTTCTGTTGAATTAGATAAAGCATGACTGCTTGTTTTATCTTGTATGGCGATAGATCACTCTTGGCTGGACTGTGGGAGATAGAGTAGATGACAAAGCTAAGACTCATCCACTGCTGAAACCGTACAAAGCACTGAGTGAAAAGGTATCAAATCCATCAAACCCAAATCACGTTCTTCCTTATTGACTTTTGTCTCTAACACCAATGCAGTTTTCAAAGGATGAATTTTAATCTATTTAAATCCATCGCTGTGCATAGGAAAGGGAGAGTTACCGCTGTCCTGTGAAAGAGACTCTAAAGAGCATGTTAGCAATGGGATGGAATATTGAGAGGACCAAAGAAGGGGAGGCCATGTTCAAGCAAAGGGAAACCGAGAAACAGCGCAAGATATCAGAGTCCTCACAGGTAATATTAATCAGGAGGAAGGTGTTTATTTCTTTGTAGTGTCTGTCATAGTGCATTTAGCACATTGTCTGTTTTTCACTTAAAGGGTGAGTTTATTCCAGCCCCACAAGATTTGGAAAATGTTATTCTATCAAGAGAACTACAGGCAAGTACAAATCGAATTGTTGTGAACAATGCATATTTCATATACTGTGTATTAAATCTTTATTTTCAATTAAATCATTTCAACAGGCGATGGTTGAAACAGTTGCAGAAAATTACCACAACATTTGGGCAAAGAAGAAGAAAAAGGAACTTGACAGTAAAGGTGAAGCTTTTCTCCTGGAAACTGTCTGTTTGGCTCAATCCTGTCTAAGCAAACCCAGATGCATTGACTCATTGTGTGTTGTCACTGAAAGGAGGAGGAAGTCATCCGTTGCTGGTACCATACGACACGCTGATGGCAAAGGAGAAGTACAGAGATCGAGAGAAGGCCCAGGAACTCTTTAAATTCCTGCAGGTCAATGGATACGCCATCAGCAGGTCAGTGTACTCTCAAATTCTGTCTTATATACTCAGAAAAAAAACAGTACCATTCAAATGTTCAGGGTCTGTATGGTTTATAATGAATGTTTTTTTTTCTGTGCATATGCAGAGGTCTGAAGGACATGGAGCAGGATTCCTCTTCTATGGAAAAGAGGATCGCCTTTAAGTTTCTCAAGAGGCTCTTGAATTATGTCGATTCTGCACAGGAGTTTATTGCTCATCTTGGTGAGAAAAATGATGAATGTAACATATTGATGTACTGATAGAAAAATCTGAACATATCAAGCTGATCAGTTGTTTTCTCTGCATGACTTAGAGGCTATAGCTACCAGTGGGAAGACAGAAAAATCTCCCCATGATCAGGAGATCAAGTTTTTCGCTAAGGTAGCATTCAGTTCTCGAGCAAACACTCTCTTGCCATATATAGAACAGTCTAGACACATAATATTTCCGAAGTTAAAGCCCAGTTTTTACAAAGTTTTTCTCTTGATCGCTTTCAATGTAGGTTCTGCTGCCCCTCATAGATCAGTACTTCAAAAACCACTGCTTGTACTTCCTGTCATCCCCCAACATCAGCCTGAGCAGCAGCGGCTATGCATCCAACAAAGAGAAAGAGATGATCACCAGGTGCTGCTATTACAATAAAGCCAAAATCAGTTATAAGACCATATAAATCCATATCATATAAATGCATATGATATAAGTGCATCCTGAAAAAGTAGAAAAATAGGTAACTAGTTAACTTTCAAAAAAACAATAGTATAAATCTGGTATAAAGATTCCCATATTTATTCGGCGATGTCAGAATTCTGATTCCATCAGTGTATATACTGAATTCAGTGAAATACAGACTTTTCACATTTTCATAAAGTGGCACTAACATTTTAAAGGAGCCATGATGCTTTGAAGTCTCTGACATTTATTTATGAATTATTTTTTTGCATATTCTTTGCATAATTTGAATGCAAGGATTGTTTTATTTACTGTCATACTAACTTAAACCATTCTTTCTTAGTCTGTTCTATAAGCTGGCAGCCCTTGTCAGACATAGAATATCACTCTTTGGTGAGACATCTCAAGCATATTCAAATACTTTTTATAACTGAGCTTCATTTTGCTCCGCGAAATTCATTCCGCAGCTTTAAGAGTGTCTGTTCTTTCAGGAAGTGACTCCACCACCATGGTGAGCTGCTTGCACATCCTGTCACGCTCACTGGACTTCAGGTAGTAAGCTAAATCTCAGTGCAACTCGAATCATTAACCAGCCAACGGTGTTTTAAACTGATTCTGTTTTGACCCATAGGACTGTGATGAAGTCTGGCTCAGAGCTGGTGAAGGCTGGTGTCCGGACGTTCTTCGAGAATGCAGCAGAAGACCTGGAGAAGACTCTGGAGAACTTAAAGCTAGGGAAGATGGGTCAGTCACGCACACAGATGAAGGGCGTTACCCACATCATCAGCTACACCTCAGCGGCCCTGATGCCCGTCCTGACGGTTCTTTTTCAGCATATCACCCAATACCAGTTTGGAGCGGAGCTGCTTTGTGAGTCAGCTGTTCTTTGACCTATGATGTTAGTTTTATGAGTCAATTCTTAGATGCATGTATTTAAGACTTTTTAAGAACTTCACAGTCACAGTCTTCGCAGTCTGTAAGTACGTTTACATATTACATATGTAAAGGATTTGCCACTGATGATTCAAACCTTTGAGTAGTGCTTGTTGTTTGTCGTTTCTCCGAACACAAATGCAGACATGGTTTTATGTTTACGCAGTAAATAATAAATAATGTCCTTTTTAGCGACATCATATGATCCTAATATTATTAATAGAAAGTCTCTCATTATTATGGATACTAATACATACATTTTTATTTATATAAATATCTTTTTTTTTTTATTCTTTCCTCAATATTAACTCATAATTATGGGGGAAAAATTATGTCATATATCATTATATCATTATAATTTAATTTCTCAGTTAGATGAGATGCTTAGTCATAATGACTACCAGAATGATTACCAGAATTATATTTTTTTCCAGAATTTATTTTTATTAATGAGCTGCCATGGAAATGGGGAAAGAGGATTGTAATGACTTTTCCATAGAAAATTAATCAAGTTTGTGTAAGCTTGCCTTTTTCAAGTGTTATTTTCAATTTGTTATTTTGAATTGTCTCATAATTTGGCAGTCCAGTTGCATGTTTTTTAAATATTTTTTAGCGTACTATTTACTATTTACTATTTAGCGTAAGGAAAATAATTGCACTTGAATGTTTCAGTGGATGACATTCAGCTGTCCTGCTACCGTATCCTGACCAGCCTCTACTCTTTGGGCACTGGCAAGAACATCTATGTGGAAAAGTACAAAAAAAATTATTTCTGAGGGAACTTTTTGTTTAGTTCTCGATCCGTTTCTTCGTGAAACTAAGATGACTGTTGGGTTTTTACAGACAGCTTCCAGTGCTGGGCGAATGTTTATCTACTCTGGTTGGAGCCATGCCTGTTGCATTCCTGGAACCCCACCTAAATATGCACAATCCCCAATCTGTCTTCAACACCAAGACACCAAGAGAACGAGCTAGTGAGTATATTTGAGGGAACGGAGACCACCGTATTTTTCGGACAATAAGTCGCACCTGAGTATAAGTCGCACCAGTCCAAAAATACGTCATGACGAGGAAAAAAAAACATATATAAGTCGCACTGGACTATAAGTCGCATTTATTTAGAACCGAGAACCAAGAGAAAACATTACCGTCTACAGCCGCGAGAGGGCGCTCTATGCTGCTCAGTGTAGACTACAGGAGCACAGAGCAGCAAAGAGCGCCCTCTCCTGGCTGTAGACGGTAATGTTTTCTATTGGTTCATTTCTCTCGGTTCATGTCAAATTAATTTTGATAAATAAGTCACAACTGACTGTAAGTCGCAGAACCAGCCAAACTATGAAAAAAGTGTGACTTATGGTCCGGAAAATACGGTATTTTAAATAATTTGGTTTTCCGTGAGAAATCATACAATGAAAATATGGTTCATTTGCAGCCGATCATAATAGGCAGATCGATCTTTTGGTGACAGTGGAATTTCTTTTTCTAATCTAAATCTGATAAATTTGTTGCCATAATATTGAATATTTTTACAGTTTTGAGCATGCCAGACACTGTGGAGGAGATGTGTCCTGAGATGCCCGATCTGGACAGCCTGATGAAGGACATTGGTGACATTTCTGAATCCGGAGCACGCTACACAGAGATGCCACAGGTCATCGAGGTCATCCTGCCCATGTTGTGTAACTACCTGTCTTACTGGTGGGCAAAAGGCCCAGAAAGCTCCCCAGATAATTCCAATTGCAGCACAACTGTCACATCTGAGCATCTCAGTCTAATTCTGGGCAATATCCTTAAGATTCTCAATAACAACCTTGGCATTGACAATGCCCCGTGGATGAAAAGACTTGCAGGTGAGACTGAACTTAAACTAGCGGTGAATAGCATGCTCTGTTACAGGATGATTGCAGTGCCTTGTCAAACATCTGTAAACTCTTTCCTGTTTAGTATACACCCAGCCTATCATTAGCAAGGCTAGCCCAGATCTTCTTAGAACGCACTTCCTGCCGACGCTGGAGAAACTGAAGAAGAAGACAGTGAAGATAGTGGCTGAGGAGGAGCTGCTTAGGTCTGAAAGCAGGACAGACACTCAGGAAGCTGAACTGCAGATTCTGGATGAGTTTGCTGTTCTCTGCAGGGATCTGTATGCCTTCTATCCAATGCTCATCCGTTATGTGGACAACAACAGGTATTTATGTTATGACGTCAGAGGGAGTTGATGGCCACTGCCAAATTTTGGGTATAATTGCTGCTTTAAAAAATGCTGCTAAATTTACAGTCTACAGAGATCACTTTTTACTAATAATTTCATTTGATTTTTTCCTAGATCCAAATGGCTGAAGCAACCAGATTCAGATTCAACTGAACTTTTCAAAATGGTGTCAGAGATTTTCATCCTTTGGTGTAAATCTCATGTAAGTTCTGTGTAGGGCTTCAACAAATATTAGTAAGAATTTGCTAATTATTTCAAGATTTCCAGAGCTGGTTTCTGCTCTTTGTTTATAGAACTTTAAAAGGGAAGAGCAAAACTTTGTGGTGCAAAATGAAATTAATAACCTGGCATTCCTCACTGGAGACAGCAAGACGAAGATGTCAAAAGTAAGTGTGATATAAAGTAATTGCAAGCTATATTGGACCCAAAATCTCTGAGCTAACTATGTAGTGATGCCAACGTGGAAATATCCTCTGGGGACATGTGTTCATGAAAATAAAAAGGCATTATAAGTCTTATGTTTGATATATTGCTTTGTAAAACCAGTCTGGAGGTCAAGACCAAGAGAGAAGAGGAAAAAAGAGAAGAGGAGAGTTGTACTCCATCCAGACTTCCCTCATCTTAGCAGCTCACAAGAAGATGTTGCCTATTGGTCTGAACATGTGCACTCCTGGAGACCAGGAGCTCATTTCCCTTGCCAAGATCCGCTACAGTCTGGTGAGTGTATTTCTTGTTGTTTTAATTATGCTTTATTGGAGATCTGTAACAAACCTCAAACTGTTTCTCTGTTTAACAGAAAGACACAGATGACGAGGTTAAGGATTACTTGAGGAAGAACCTCCATCTTCAGGAGAAGGTCTGGAGAAGCAAATCACAATCTCACATACATGATTAGATGCTGATATGTTGACATTGGCTTATTCCCATCACAGTCAGCAGATCCAGCAGTGCAGTGGCAGCTGAACCTCTACAAAGATGTTGTGGTGAAGAATGAGGGACCTCCAGACCCAGAGCAAAACGTGGAGAGAGTTCAGGCCATCTCCGCTGCTGTCTACCACCTTGATCAGGTACAACAGCCATAAAAATTAAATTCACCCATGCTATGTAATGTCCTTCCTCATCTACAGTACCTACTCTGTATCAGCATCCTTATTTTTTGGTTAACACTTCACAGTAAGGTTCAATTTGTTAAACTAGGTTCATGAACAATGAGCAATACTTTTAAAATATGCAATTCAATTTTAATATTTATTGTTTTACTCCTAATAAATGCTGTAACAAACGTTCATTGTTAGTTGACGATACCTGATGCATTAACTCATGTTACAAATTAAACCGACTGTAATTGTAAAGAGGTACCACTAATTACTGAAATCACAAACTGTGTTTAGTTTATCCAGAGATTTAGTCTTAAGTGAGATTTATACATACTGAATAAATACGCTTTCCACTCATGTATGGTTTATTAGGATCGGACAATATTTGGCCGAGATATAACTTTTTGAAAATCTGGAATCTGAGGGTGTAAAAAAAAACTAAATACTGAGAAAATCACCTTTGAATTTGTCCAGGTGAATTCTTAGCAATGCATATCACTAATCAAAAAGTAAGTTTTTATATATTTACAGTAGGAAATTTACTGAATAGCTGCACGGAAATTGATCTTTACTTAATATCCTGATGATTTTTGGCATAAAAGAAAAATTGATAATTTTGACCCATGCAATATTTTTTTGGGCTATTGTGGTCCAGAGTCACATTTAGCTTCCTTTTTTTTTTACCGCCTATTTTTGTCTTCAACAGCAAGTAGACTAATACATTTTAATTAAAGTTTTTAATCACACTCAGAAATAAAACATTTATTTGTGTCACAAAATTACATACATTTCACTCTCAGGTTGAGCAGCCGCTGAGGAATAAGAAGATGGTGTTTCAAAAGCTGCTGTCGAAGCAAAGAAAGCGTGCCGTGGTTGCCTGTTTCCGCATGGCACCACTCTACAACTTACCAAGGTATGCCCTTGAAAGCCTTTAAATTACAATGTCAGCTTTTGCAATATTCATTCACAGCATTCAGCTTTAAAATATACTGACTCAGTAGGTACTTGTGAAAGTTTTCTTAATAGTTATTCCTTCCTTCCATATGCGTCTTTATGCCTTCTGTACTCCCTCTAGTGCCATCCTGTTGAAATGTGCTGCAAAAGTGTTTTTATTGGTGTTTTTTCATGCTCCTTTCTTCTTCCTCCTAAAACCTCTCCCTTTCTGTTGTCTCCATAACACACTTCAGATACAAAAATAATAATTACTTCCTGAATGGCTATCGGTACGTTTGGCTGGAAAAGGTGTACCATACCTCCAGCTTTGACCGTCTGTTCTCCATGCTAACGGTAATGTCAGACTAAGAGAACTCATGATCCCAACCTCCTCGTCCTCCTCTTCCATTCTCCAAGGGCTGAGCACAAGCATACAGTTAGCGCCGTCACTCTGAATGGTCACCTTCCGTTTCTGGTGGGTCTCTTCGCTTTATGTAGCGTTGGGAAGTTTCAGGGTGGGTGGAAGGTTCTGGACCTCAAGTATCCTTTTGTGCAACAATGATCATTTAAATGGTAGTTTTCATGGACTTCCTCATTAAGGTGACCAGTCAGATGAGGCCATGGACTGTACATCTTCCTCTCACACCACAGAATGCACCTCCTTCCTTCATCTTCCTCTTAACCTCCCTCTCCCCCCCACTCTTCAGGCATCGCTCAATTAACCTCTACCTCAGTGGCTATCAAAGACTTTGGATAGAGACAGAGGAGTACTCCTTTGAGGAGAAGCTAGTGCAGGACCTGGCAGTAAGTACCGGGCGGGCATCAGCGCTGCCCTGTGTGCTGTGTGTGCCCGCTGGTGCCTTCTCGGCGGCCGAATGCTCTGTGGCCAGCACTGTGCCCGCTAAGGTGCGGGAGCACGTCTCTGCCCGCCTCATGTACTCATCCTGGCCTGTGTTCAGCTCTGCTGGTTACGTGACACACTACCGACCGAGGCACAGCAGCCAAGGCATGCATGAGTTTCGGCTGAGCCTCAGTTCCCGCCATCTCACTAGAAAAGCAGTCCGTTTCAGCGCAGCCGTGGTAAGAGGAGCGGACGTTCCCCGCGACGCTCTGCTTTATTCTTTGGGTGTCGTCTTTCTTTCGTAAGTCTCGTTTGTTGTGAGAGTCGGTGGCATGTTCACCTCATGTAGAGATCATGTGTCAGCTAAAGTTGAGTCGGCAGTGTAAATCGACCCGCCTGATTTGCGCGTCTTAAATGAGAATATATAACATATTATTATTTATATTTAGTGCTTTCAAACGATTAATCGCGATTTATCACATCCAAATTAAAAGTTTTTTTTACATAATAAATGAGTGTGCACTATGCATATTTATGTATATATAAATAAAAACACATGCATGTATATATTTAAGATAAATATTTAAGTTTAAATATTATATATTTATATACCATTTGACAGCTCTATTTATAATGTGTTTCATATTTAGCAGGAATTCTTTTGAGCGCTGATGAATTATTTAATTACTCTGGAATAAATTCTTAGTAATATTATTATTATTAGTATTAATATAATGGTAAACATTGATAATTGGGAATTGTGAAGACACCCTTTTCGTAATATTTAATATTTGTTTGTTAATGAAAAATGTTAATTTGCAGCAGTATGTTACACTTAACACACATTACAAAGCCATTTCCATTGCCATGTGAATTTGCATGTTTATCCTGAGCTGGTCATTGGATCCTGTGTTATTCTGGAGCATCCAACAAGGCCCCAGTGAGCATGCTCAGGCCACTATGTCATCCCATCAAGTGTTTCTCAGCTGAGGCCCAGTGGACTTCCAGGATCCAGCAAATTTAGCCCAGTTGTGCAACACATCTGATCCAAGTAAAGTCACATATCAGTAGTTTCCTAAGTTTAAATATTGGATTTAAAGTCACTTCACAAGGCCTGAACAGAGAAAACTGATCTTGATTACATTTACAGTAAGTGTGTCTTTGTGTAAAATAACTGCATGTCTAATATAAATCCAGAGCCTCTTGCAGAAAATCAGGAAGCAAACTATTGGAAGCATAATAGTGAAAATGACTGGATTGAAACTAAATTGCATAAAGTATCAAATGTGTTTATTTCATATGTTTGTGGTCAGAGCAGGGAGAACAGCTTTTAGTGTTTTAATGAGGAAGTGTATGTGATGTAATGGTTTGATTTGTAATACTGTAGAAGTTATTTGTTTAGGGCTGTGCACCATTTAGAATTGAGAATTTAGCTCCTAAATTTGAACTGAAGTAGAACAGAAAGCAGAAATGTAAGTGTAATTTGAAGTTCAAAGAAATTCATAGTAGTTTTTTAAAACATTTAATTGTTTCATAATGAATTACCCATAAACAAGTTATCATACATGCAATGTATGAAATATAGATAATGGTAATTTTAATGCAAGTCTTATTTTCCAGACTGCTATAATTGATCTCTTCAAACAGTTTACAAGACTTACAGTAGAAGTGATCTGCCATGAATAATTTGCTTTTGTGTTGACCACTGTTAAATTTCTTTGTATTGCAATTCACTAATTTCCTTTGCTCCTTGTTCCAATTCCTCATCCTACAGGACATGGGCAACTGAATTAAAATTTACACTTAATTGAAAGGGAGCCAATTCTTAAATTCTGAATTTAGCCTAGCCCTGGGTAGAGAAGCATGGTTTGAGTGAGAGGATGATTGCAGTGTTAGAGTGTGTTCGTGCATCATCAACAGCTGTCACAGAAAACAATGTCTATAAAATTAGACTTTTGATTATAGTTATAGGAAAAAAGCTGAAGTTAGAAAAAAAAAATGTTGATTGTGGGAAATGCTGTTTTTATAACTTCAATGGCTCTTCCTGCAGAAAACTCACATGACTGTGGTAGAGGAAGAAGAGGAAGAAGAAGCTGAAGTTCAGCCGGACCCTCTTCATCAGCTCATCCTTCACTTCAGTCACAATGCTCTGACAGAAAGAAGGTGACGTTTTCATATATAAGTACATAGATGTAAATACTTACTATTAAAAGGGGTCATGTGATGTTATTTCAACTTTTCCTTTCTCTTGGAGTGTCACATGCTCATATAAAGAAGATCTGCATAAAGAAGATCTGTGAAGTGAAATCTTCCTAAAATGCCTCATTGAAAACACGCCCTCTACGTCACGAGGGAAGATTTGCATAATTCCGCCCAAATGTTCATGCAAAGAAAGAAGGCGTAACTTTAATTCTCGCTGTTGCCGCCGCCGCCATGTTGTGAAGTTCCTTTGTGTTTCCTTGTGCCTTCCGATAGAGGACAAAACTAGAAATCAGTGGTTAAGTTGTATTTACAACACTGTTCCAGAAGAGTTCAACACAAATATTCAGATGTGTTTATGGAGGAGTTTTGAGCAATGTAAAGTAGCGCTTGTTGTTTGTTGTTTCTCCAATCACAAATGCAGACATGGTTTTATATTTATGTGGCACGATGAAAACAACGCAATATGTAAAAAGACAGTATAAGTCAGCGGTTCTCAATTCCAGTCCTCGCGCCCCCCTGCTCTGCACATTTTGTATGTTTCTCTTATCGCTTCAGATGTTTGTTCTATTCGAACAGAAGTGCCCTGCGAAGTGGACATCACAGGATATTCTGCCATGATTCCACTCCGAAGTGAAGTTTGCGAGACATGAATTAAATTGTATTTATTTACAGAGTTAAATGATGTCACACTTGTCCATGTGTGAAGATGTTGCGCAGCGCAAATCCATGAATGAATGTTCCGAAGTGAAGTAAACTAAACTAACTAAAACAAAAGATTTCCCCTGCTCCGGGAATAGAGAGCAATGAACACTGTGTAGGGACCATGTCAATGGGAACACAGTTCATGCACGGAGTGCACTTATAACTAGCTGATTATCTGAATCAAGTGTGTTAACAAAGAGCTGGGGGATGCGAGGACTGGAATTGAGAACCGCTGGTATTGTCATTATAATCTGTGATTATGTCCCCACTGAATGCAACAAATGCCTCGTTTGTAATGGGTTTTATTTGTTTTGTCTTGTCGTGCTGGGACACATATCACAGTATGGTTAGGGCGTAACATTTCCGTCATGCTTGAGACATTCGGCAAATCACAGTGCACTGGATAGCTGGCCAATCAGAGCACACCTCTGTTTTTTAGAACTATCTATTTTTATTAATTTTTTTAGTTTCCTAGAAGAGGATCCACTCTACATTGCTTACGCTGATATGATGGCAAAGGTCAGTGTTGTATTTAATGAAATGAATCCTTAATTTATATCAGTCCTCCTTAATTTGTATTGTAAATATTTTAAAGAGTTTCAATGCAATAATATAATTTATAGAGCTGTGCTGAGAATGAGGAAGAGGAAGAGGAGGGAAAAGAAAAAACGTTCGAGGTACGAAATTCCTGGATTTGAATTAAAGTAGCAAAAAAAAAAATGTTAATAAAAAATCATGCATATGATGGACTTTCATGGACTGTAAGCAGTTTAAATTTCAACACTTTGTTGTATCATCGTATTACAGGAAAAAGAAATGGAGAAGCAGAAGATTCTTTACCAGCAGGCCAGACTTCACGCCAGAGGGGCTGCTGAGATGGTGCTACAGATGATCAGTGCCAGTAAAGGTACACATCTGTATTTCTGCCCCCTTCTGCTCTCTCTAAAATCTTAATGGGATTTCCTAAAGCAGCATTTGTTTGATTGCAGGCCGACTTGGTCCCATGGTTACTGGCACCCTTAAACTGGGCATTTCTATCCTAAATGGAGGCAACGTTCTTGTCCAGCAGGTAAAGAGCTTGCCTGGCTAGATGTTAGTTGTGTCCCCTAGTAAAAGTAATCTTGGTAAATGTGTGTTAATGCTGTATATTTTAGAAAATGCTGGATTATTTGAAGGAAAAACGAGATGCTGGCTTCTTTAAAAGTTTATCTGGACTAATGATGTCATGCAGGTGCGTGTGAACGTATTCTTGTACTTATCAGTTTTGCCCTACAGTGATTATTAATTTGGAATAATTTTATAAATTCTGTATCTCTGGCAGTGTGCTGGATTTAAATGCGTTTGAAAGGCAAAATAAGGCAGAGAGTCTTGGGATGGTGACTGAAGAGGGGTCAAGTAAGCCAATAAGCTTTATTCTTCTCTATCTGCACTTTTAATGTGAACTGTTTTGATAACAGGACATGCATTTGATTTCTCCTGCTATTATACTACAAAACAGCCAAGTTTTGTGTTTGTATACTATGTATATGCAGAGTATATTTGCTTCTTTTTAGTATGTACAGCATTGGCAATGGCATCAGTTCTGGTCCTTCCTTTGGCTAGCTGGCAAATGCTGCACCCTAATAACCTGTCAAGTGCACTGTTATTGTGTACGTGGATTCACTGCAACATGTGGAAGTTGCAGTATTCTCCTCATGCAGTGCCAAATGTCTATGGGATGCCATTAACATTAAATGCTTTATTGTCCAGTAATTAAAGGACTTCATCTTCAAAGGTGAAATGAAGGAACACATTGGTGTGATGATGCTATGCACAACAACTTTAGACAAAGCAATGCAATAATTGGCACGCTCCTCATTAATGCGAAACAATGTAAAATATCTAAAGATAAATATATGAATATTGTTGCTGAAGTTATTTCTGACAGGGGTGATGTAAATGTTTTAGTTTTTTTCTTCTTCATTGTTTGGTTTTTGCCTGGGGCTTAATTTTTTACCCCGAATTCTGTAATCTGTCCAGATATTTAGATTTTTCTCAGTAGATTATATTACTGTTACACAGTAATGTGAATAATTCCATCCATAATTCCATTTTTTCTATTATTAAAATTAAATTAACAGAGTGAAACAAAAACTTCTATATATTATTATTAAAAAAATTTAAGTATTTTGTTTTTATCATTAGTTTTATACAACTGAGGACATTTTTATACAACTTTATATAAAATCTAATTTCATTTTTTTAATCTTTTGATTTTGGGGTGAAATCCAACCCAGATGTTTACAACCCACATATATTCTTGAAAGGCTTAGTGATATGGCTTAGCCATATTTCTGAATTTGATGGGTCAGATATCATATGAAAGGCAACATAGTTTAAGTATGATACAGAACATAACTAAAACCACTGCACTGGAAATAATACTAACAGCATCTTTAACCACTGATTTTGCAGGATGACCCTATACTCACAACTAAACAAATAAAGCCTTGTTTGATCCCAGTTAATAGTATGACATATATGTGTAACACAGTATGTGGTCCAGCTTTTAATTTCATTATGTATTGCATATAGGCCTTATATTCCATGAAACACATCTGAACTCTGTCTGTCAACATCTGTAACTGCATGTCCATCCTCTCTCTAAAAGTTCAAAGACTCTTCTTTTTTCTTTCTGAAATTCAGTCTTTCTCCATTTGCTTATGTCTGCTCTCTGTTTGTTTTCCATCATTTTATACTGGATTGCAGTCAACATGACAGAGCGGGGTAAATATAGTTTAGCTACTCATTTCGCAATGCTCTACCCTGGCATGTCGCCATTTCTCAAAACTTTCCCCTCTCCCCTGCTATTGGAGATATGAATGCCAACTCTTCAGCGCTGGCTTGTCGAGAGTAATGCATGCTGACACAGAATTAAGACAGAACTAAGAATAAAGCCAGGCTCATTTACCAACCCTAACTTTACTAAACTAGTTCACTAAATGGGAACATTTTGTTTTCCATGTGAACATTATGAATAATCTGTACTCATACATTGTTGAAAAAAAAATGAATACATGTTCGAAGAGGTGTACACTAAGCTAAAGAGTATACCAGAGGTACAAAATGAGCAAAGAGCTTTGCCATGCTGTGAATCTAGGGCTATTTCACAAAGCTGGATTCTTACATCCCTGCTGAAAAATCCAGCATTGCTGGTCACCAGCAAAAGGTATGTTTTGCATGCAGGGACCAGTATGGGATACTGGTTGCTGGTCCCCAACATGGGAAGCAGGTGTGCTGGTGGACCAGCGTAAGGTACAGTATGTTTTGCACGCTGGGACCAGCTTGAAATGCTGGTGGAACCTTATGATCCCAGCAAAACCAAAACTAATCTCATATAGTCTACGCGTTACATATCATGTTTCTTAGTGTGTGCTAGTTAAAGCTGCGGTAGGGAACTTTTGACGCTCTAGCGGTTAATAAACAGAACTGCTTGCGTCTTGCGGAAGAACATCGTAGCCGGAACTACTTATCTCTGTTTAGGTCTATGAAGAATCACAAAGGTACTGGGATACTCCGCCGCGGTACCCCCGAAGCAATCTAAAATAGTCCGAATATAAACACTTATTATAGGTGCACCCTAGTGATTCAGGACAAGCCAAAAACACGGTTTGGAAAATGGTTTGGAAAATGGATTCATTGTGTACTCGCTTATTATATACATTTTTCTACATTTTGAACACAAACAAAGTTACGGACCGCAGCTCTGATTGGTTATTTTTTACCGGGAGCGATGGAGTTATTTTTTTTTACAAAAGTTCCCTACAGCACCTTTAAAGACCAGTTATGTAATGAATTTTAATAAAGTATTTTAAGAAACTAGTATAAGAAGAAGAAAAAAATACATGATGCAGGTTACATATTTAACGGCACAGTAAAACCCTGTGTTAAACAGTGCTTGGTTTTCATATGGTCCCAATCCATAGAGTAAAAGTAACACTGAAGCAGTGTTGCAGTTGGTGTCCATTAAGGTGCCTTCCCACTTGGCCCTTAACTTTGGTCAGTTACTTCTACTTCAGCAGTTGCAGTTGCTATCAATGCTATAATTATTGTCTAAAATATTTCATGCTCCTGACTGCAGTGGCATAACTTTTATTATGTACACATTTTGAAATCATTGACTGACAGCTGTATTTTGACACATGAGTTCTCAAATTAGCTTTAAAGTCTTTAAAAACAGCAATTTCCAATTTTAAACTTTCATTATCAAGAGCTCTTTTTATTGAACAAACAAAATTATATTTATGTATTACAATAAATCATGTTTTAATCTTAGGGTATATGGTTTCCACATCATGAATCAGTTAAATCTAGAAATATGCTAGTAAAAACAATGCTTGACCCTAAAGACGCTGCTGGTATACAGACAACTGACCTACTCACACTCAATCCTGTAAGACCATGCTGGTGAACCAGCTTTACCAGCTCCACTGTGCTGTTCCACCAGCTACACCAGCACTGACCAGCATAAACAAGCCTGGACCAGATTGGAGTTCATGCTGGTTTATGCTGGACTTTTCAGCAGGGATGGCTAACTTTCACAAGTATGGCTTTGAAACAATATGATACAAAAGGTTCTCCTCTTTATGTGTGCAGTATTAAATTATTAAAGTCATATCAAGTATTACTGTAAACTATTTCCAGCATATACTGTACACCATTCTTTTGAAAGTTACCTCGCTAACCCAGCTTCTTGAAATCTCTGTCATTTCTGTGTATTTATTGACAAGGTTTTCATTTTTTCCAGTCAGTTCTTGGGATGCAGTTGCAAGCGTGCAATCTAAAGCTCTTCATCCTAAGTGAAGCAAGCCCCCCAAAAAAGTGCTAGTCACCTGCTTGCTTGAAACCGATGTAAATTTGTCTTTTAGTTTGGCTTTAAATATGCAGCCCAGAAATAATTGCAGTTCTCATGTTTCAAGGTTCGAAAGTCCTACAAAATGATGACTTTACGAAGGATCTATTCAGGTTTTTGCAACTTCTGTGCGAGGGACACAATAATGGTAATACTAGAATTTGTTTTTGATTGTTTTTTATTTCTATTTATTGCTAGCCACTCTTTACTATTTATTGTTTACATTTTAAATTCAACAGATTTCCAAAACTTCTTGCGGACACAGACCGGAAACACTACTACTGTCAACATCATCATTAGCACTGTGGACTACTTGTTACGTCTACAGGTAACACAAACTACATAAAGAGTTTCATATGAAAAAAAAAACTAAAAGACATAGCCTTGAGTCTACTCAACTTCGGTCCTCTGTTATGGCCGTTCTTCTTGTCGCCACCAGGAATCTATAAGTGATTTTTATTGGTATTACTCTGGGAAAGATGTCATGGATGAGGCTGGGCAACTTAACTTCTCCAAAGCTTTGGCAGTAGCCAAACAAATCTTTAACTCGCTCACTGAGTACATTCAGGTAATGCAAATACTCTACACTACTACACTATATTAGAGTTCAGTGAATGTCTGTGCATTTCATAATACAGTGTTTTCTATTTTAGGGCCCTTGTATTGGGAATCAGCAAAGTTTGGCACACAGCAGGTTGTGGGATGCAGTGGTCGGATTCCTGCATGTTTTTGCAAACATGCAAATGAAACTGTCACAGGTAACCAGTCAGGGCACTGGTAATGTGTAGCATCACCAAACGTGATGCCTCTTAACAATAAATGTCATTTATTTCAGGATTCTAGTCAAATCGAGTTATTGAAAGAGCTGATGGATTTGCAGAAAGATATGGTGGTCATGATGTTATCTCTTCTGGAGGGTGAGTTATTTTTTCTTTTCGAACATCATAATGGAACTTGTTAGAGACTAGCAATGTTAAAGCATCAACTGCATGTTACAGGTAATGTGGTGAATGGAACTATCGGTAAGCAGATGGTTGACACATTAGTGGAGTCCTCCAGCAATATGGAAATGATCCTCAAGTTCTTCGACATGTTCCTCAAACTGAAGGACCTCACGACATCTGACAACTTCAAGGAGTACGACCCAGATCACAAAGGCGTTATATCCAAGAAAGAGTTTCATAAGTCTATGGATAGCCAAAAGCAATACACACAGTCTGAGATCGAGTTTCTTCTCTCCTGTGTGGAGGCAGATGAAAACGACATGTTCAACTACAAGGAGTTTGTGGAACGCTTCCATGAACCAGCCAAGGACATCGGCTTCAATGTGGCTGTGCTTCTTACTAACCTATCAGAGCACATGTCTCACGACTCACGCCTGTCCACCTTTTTAGACCTAGCTGAAAGCGTTCTCAGTTACTTTGAGCCTTACCTGGGCCGTATTGAGATCATGGGGGGTGCCAAGAGAATTGAGAGGGTTTACTTTGAGATCAGCGAGTCTAGCAGAACCCAATGGGAAAAGCCTCAGGTCAAAGAGTCCAAACGGCAATTCATCTTTGATGTGGTCAATGAAGGTGGTGAGAGTGAGAAGATGGAGTTATTTGTGAACTTCTGTGAGGACACCATCTTTGAGATGCAGTTGGCCTCTCAGATCTCTGAGCCAGATGCAGCAGAGCAACCTGAGGAGGAGGATGAGGAGGAGTTGCACAGTCTGCTTGAAGGCTTGTCTGAGGAGGAGGATGCATCTCTTGAGTCAGGCTCGGCTTTCATAGCGGCCTGCACCTCTGTGAAGAAGAGCATGTCCGATTTCCGGAAAATGTTGACATTTAAGAGTATGAGGAAACAGTTTAAGAAATTCAAGAAACTGACCATCAGGGAAATGATCACAGGGTTCTTCTCCTTCTTCTGGATGCTCTTCACCGGGTTCTTCAAAGGCATTTTTAGCATAATCTTCGGGTTCTTCCATATTATTTGGTCCTCCATGTTTGGAGGGGGTTTCGTGGAGGGTGCTAAAAACATGAAAGTGACAGATATCTTGGGTAACATGCCTGATCCAACACAGTTTGGGATCCATGGTGATGTACTGGAAGTAGAAAAAAGCGAGAGCAGCGAGTTGGTGGTGTCGTCAGATATGGTGCAGATGACTGGGGCCGGTGCTGAGAAGCTGGAAGCGGATGTGGTCATGGATCTACTTAATCCAGCTGTGAAGAAGGAGGGGAAGCATGGGGCGGAACCTGGTCTGGGTGATGTCTGTGAAGTCCTGACAGAGTCTAGCGCCCCTGTTGAGAAAAAGAAGAGCCAGGTATCTTTAGACCTTAGTCTGCGTACTGTAGATACCACATTGGATTTTATGTGAATGAAAATGTGGCTGTGAGGGATAGACTTGCAATTATGACAATGGCATATAAGGCCCTAGATCACACGTAATTCTCACAAATCAATTATTATTATTTGTGAAAGTGAACTAAGTTTTTGGAAAGATATTTCAACAGCTGAACAGGCATGTTTTATACAACAGTACAATGCATTGAACACCGTGTACATCTATCCTCCATAGCCTTGTTTTCATCTCTTTCAAAACATAAATATGGTTCTTTCCCTCACTATTATTGTAGTATTTGAATCCAACATGTGATACACTGTAGTGTTTCGTGCAATTTGTAAATTTAACAAAGAATGTTGTTGTTGTATTTTCTTACACAGAAAGTAGCAGCAGAGAAGCCAGAATCCGAGCCAGAGAAAGCGGAGTAGGTTGACTAATTAGATGCTGCCTGATCATTTCTTTGCCAAATTATTCTGACACTGCAATGTTTTTCAGCTCTGAGAATCAGGAGAAGGGAGACAAGGCTAAAGAGGAAACTCCTGAGGAACCAGCAGCAGCAAAAGCAGCTCCAAGAGCCAAACGTGGCTCACCAAAGGAAGACTCTCCAGCGTTCATGGCCAGCTTCTTCGCAGGGCTTGAAGTCTACAAAACCAAAATGCTGGTAAGAAAAGCTTCAGTCACATTTTTAGTTCAAACTTGTCCCACAGAAAATGTTGTTAAATTGGCAAAGAAGAAACATTAACATTTACTTCTTTGTAGAACTACCTGGCTCGCAATTTCTACAACCTTCGTTTTCTGGCTCTGTTTGTGGCTTTTGCCATCAACTTCATCCTGCTCTTCTACAAGGTGTTTTAGCATTTTGAATCACCTGTTTGGTTATTTGAATAGTTGCTCTCTAAAACTCATGAATATTGCTGCTCTGAAGGTGACTGGAGAATTCGATGATGAGGAAGAGGGATCCTGGGGCGGTGAAGAGGAGGAAGGTGACGAAGATGATGGAGGAATGGAATACTTCATTCTTCAGGAGAGCACTGGCTACATGGCCCCCACATTAACGTTCTTGGCTGTACTGCACACGATCATCTCGTTACTCTGTGTTGTTGGATATTACTGCCTTAAGGTTTATCCCGACTTCTTTCCTTTGGTTAAACGAATCATGATTAAGAACATGTCAAAGCCAGATGCTGCTCAACAGTGTCCACGTAACCTTGTTTTGTCTTCGCCGTAGGTTCCTTTAGTCGTGTTCAAGCGGGAGAAGGAGATCGCTAGGACGCTTGAGTTTGATGGTTTGTATATTACAGAGCAGCCGTCTGATGATGACATCAAAGGACAGTGGGATCGTTTGGTCATTGCAACTCCGTAAGAAACACTTTAGACAGTTACTTTTATTCAGTCCCTTACTTTACATTTACATTATAGTGTCAGTTAGGGGTGCTCCGATCACGATTGGCCGATCATTATGCGCATCTCGTTAGTAAAGCCAGTTCTCTAATCAGCGGTTAATTCCATCAGGTGCATGATTTCACACAGAGCAGCTGTTACTACACAGAGCCGTTTTTAATAGAGAAGATGCGCAAATCCACTTCATTTTCAGCGTTTTTTGGTGCATCTTCTCAGTTAACAACGGCTCTGTGTAGTAACAGCTGCTCTATGTGAAATCACGCACCTGATGGAATTAACCGCTGATTAGAGAACCGGCTTTACTGACGAGATGCGCATTAACGATCGGCCGATCGTGATCGGAGCACCCCTAGTGTCAGTTTCAAATAATATTATAGTGTAGCAATCAAAAGTACTATATACTGTAATAAAAGTGTACTTTAGCTTCACTTACATCAGTACAACAAGTAGCATCACATAATTACACATTACACTACCGTTGAAAAGTTTGAAAAGTTTTCTTTATCCACATACTGTTCATCAGTATATCATATCCATTGTAATTCAGGACGTAATCAATGAATTAATCCATCGATCCTTCAGAACATCCTTTGAGTACTTAGAAATTTCCTTACCTGTCTTTCAGGTCCTTCCCTAACAATTACTGGGACAAGTTTGTTAAGAGGAAGGTAAGCAGAGTCACACAAAACTTGATGGTGCTTGTATTCATCCGACTGTCTGCATATCCAATTTCAACTTTGCTCTGTAGGTCATCAATAAATATGGTGACTTGTACGGGGCTGAACGCATAGCTGAACTCCTGGGTCTGGATAAGAGTGCTCTGGACTTTGATCCCACTGAAGAAGCTGTGGTAAAGGAAGCCTCCCTGGTGTCCTGGTGAGCTGACAGGACCTGAAAACATTAGGTTTGAAAGAGCATTAAAAGCACCCAGTCATGTTTTGGTTCCAATTGCAGGTTGAGCTCAATTGATACCAAGTACCACATCTGGAAAATGGGGGTGGTGCTGACGGACAACGTGAGTATGGCTCAGATCTGAAACATTAAAAAGGGTATCCTGTATCGGGACAATAACGTTTTGTCTTTCATCTCTAGTCTTACCTCTACCTGATCTGGTACACCACCATGTCTATTTTGGGACATTACAATAACTTCTTCTTTGCCGCTCATTTGCTGGACATTGCCATGGGCTTCAAGACCTTGAGGACCATCCTCTCTTCTGTGACCCACAATGGCAAACAGGTAAGTGTGATCCAGCAGGGGCTGACTGTGGGTACAGCTTTACACCAAGGTACTTCTGACCTGATGGAAATACCTTCTTTGTTTGAACAGCTGGTGTTGACGGTGGGGCTCCTGGCGGTCGTGGTCTACCTGTACACCGTGGTGGCTTTTAACTTCTTCCGCAAGTTCTACAACAAGAGCGAGGATGAGGATGCGCCTGACATGAAGTGTGATGATATGATGACTGTGAGTTTAGTTCTTCATTTTGAAAGGATCCCCGAAGTAAATTTAGTGTGTTTTGTTCATCTGGCTGACCTGTCATCTTAGACTTATACTGACTGAATGCATTATTGCAAAATTTTCATTTTTTAAATGCAGAAATGCACTATTTACCATTTAATATGTCAGGTCATATCAAATGCCAATATGACTGATTGGATTTTTTTTTTTTTGTATACTACCCAAACTGCTTTGCTTGATCATTAAAAACTCACATGAATCCTCAGTGCTACCTGTTCCACATGTACGTGGGTGTGAGAGCTGGCGGTGGCATCGGGGATGAACTCGTGGACCCGGCCGGTGACCCATACGAGCTCTACCGCATTCTGTTTGACATCACCTTCTTCTTCTTCGTCATTGTCATTCTGCTGGCCATCATTCAGGGTACTGCTGTAGTGTGCTGCTTTAAATGCCTGATTAAACTCTTTAAAAGTCACACTGATCTTCAATAGCAACAAAACCACCCAACTGATCATAATCTCACAGTCAATACATGGTACATTCTGAACACCAACATAATGGTGAATGCTTTCATTTTCAAACCAGGTTTGATCATTGATGCCTTCGGTGAGTTGAGAGACCAGCAGGAGCAGGTGAAAGAGGACATGGAGGTGAGTGCTGTCACACGTCTAAAAAAGAGCTCAGTCTGTTCCTGTTTTAACATGTTTTATTCTTGTGTGTAGACGAAATGCTTCATCTGTGGAATTGGAAATGACTACTTCGACACAACCCCGCATGGCTTTGAGACCCATACCTTACAAGAGCACAATCTGGCCAACTATTTGTGAGTAAACACTGTGTATGAAACATTTACACTGTTATAATGCTTCCTTTATCAACTAACATCTGAATATTCAAATATCCTTTTCTAACAGATTCTTCCTGATGTATCTTATCAACAAAGATGAGACCGAATACACTGGTCAGGTAATCTACTAATCCAATTAAAACTAGTGGCTTGTTTATAAAAGCAATATACACTACCTTTGAAAAGTTTGGTTTCTGTGATTTAAAATAGAAATATATATATATATATATATATATATATATATATATATATATATATATATATATTTCTGAAAGAACTCTTCTATGCTGCTTTTATTTGACCAAAAATACTGTAAAAATGGTAAAATCACAGTTCTGCTCATAAGTTTACATACCCCTTGCAGAATGTGCAAAATGTTAAAACCTAAATAAGAGGGACCATGAAATGTGCATGTTATTTTTATTTAGTACTGTCCTGAACAAGGTATTTATTTATTAGATGAATTAATGCTTAAAAAAAACATGCAATTTTCATGATCCAACATGTTTTTTTACATTCTGCAAGGGGTATGTAAACTTATGAGCCGAAAGGTAGTGTAGTGATGTCAAAACTGAATTTACTCGTTTTCACATTCACATGACCCTTCTGAAATCATGCTAATATGCTGATTTGGTGCTTAAGAAACATTTATGTTGAAAGCATTCCTTGATATTTTTGTGGTAAGATTATTTATTTTCTAAGGAATCTTTGATGAATAGAGAGCAAAAGAACAGCATTTTTTTTTTGTCAAATTATAATTGTCTTTAATGTTCAATCAATTTAATGCATCCTTGCTAAATAAAAGTATTAATTTCTTCTTTTTAAAAAAAAATATGACCCCAGACCTTTGTATGTTAGCGTATGCCATTTCATCAATTATATCTTCATATTATCCTTCGATTACAGGAATCGTATGTTTGGAAGATGTATCAGGAGAGGTGCTGGGATTTCTTCCCTGCCGGAGACTGTTTCCGGAAGCAGTACGAGGACCAGCTGGGCTAGAGAAATCACACACTCCAACCTATATGAGCTCCTAATATCCACACAAATTTTAGGACTTTGTACAAGTTGGACACAACATCCTCAACTAGCCCTCATCATAGGCTGCTCACGAATTCATCCAATCAAGAAAAACCTCAATTGTTTCTACAACACAAATGACAGCGACATACTGAGAACTCGTTGTGATCAAGCCAAAAATGTGAACTCAAGTGCAAAAAAAAAAAAAAAAAAAACGTAGCACACATTGCCAAATTAAGACACAAAGCCATGTTCGATTTAAAAAAAAAAAAACATGCAAAATAGCCTCATTTGCTTAACTCACTAATGCACACAAACTTGTGAGATGAGATGTTAACATATTTTCGTTTTTGATGTTGAATGAATGTCTACACACATATGCACAAGAATAGTATCAAGTGAGTGCCAAATAAAATTTATGCCTGTTTGATAAAAAAAATAAAATATAAAGAGACTATGAAGAATGTGCAATGCCTTTAAAGATGGTAATCTGACTGGTGGAAAGAGAATATAATGATCATCTGCTTCAGTCCGCTAGCTGTTTCTCATGCAGAAAAGTGCCTTATGAAAAGAGACTATGCAAACAGTTTGTTCCTGCTTGTATGTTTTGCTAGTTTGCATTTTACTTTAGACTATCATTGACTGTCTCATCTGGATTAGTAGTTTTGTAGCTTCAGTTGATGTTTGCTCATAAGTAAAGATTACACTGCCTTTTAAATATTTGGTTTAGGTTAAATAACAGAAATTGTGTTTGCCTGATCATTTATAAAGTGCGATTGCAAAACAATGGGAATCTCCATACGAGGACAAAAACGATTACATTTATTGAACAGAAGTCAATCCTGTAAACTGCTGTTGTATGGCCATTTGTATTTGTGTAGTAGCTTTGGTGATTTGCATTTGTTTTGAGCAGGGGGAATGAAAATAAAGTAGCTAATGCAATAAATCCCAGTTGGTCATTGTTGGTTTTAATTGGGAGTCAAATGATGAGTGAGAATATGATGGGTGTGAAACTGTTACACAGCATTACATCAGTTTTATGTGTAATATATTGATGAAGCATTTTATGTTCCACATGACGAATTAGTCTTGGCTATTATAAGACTTAATGGAGTGCTGTATGATGTTCACGTCCACACAGAAGTCTCGCTATGTCAGCATTAGCAAGCAGTGTCAGTCAGCTTCTGTGGGATCAGGTTCAGGAGATCATGCTGTCCAGCCAGTCCTCCAGATCATCTTCTGTCACTTCCTGCTGAGTAGGTTTAGCTTCACTTTCCTCTTCTGGCTTTGTCTCTTTCATGTCAGCTATTTGATCTTTTCTCTCTTCTTCCTCCGATCCTGTCGAGGCAATAAAATCACATTTTCACATCAGTGTTCATCAGTGAACTTACTATGAAAAAGTTTTGGGTGTGCGTTATTTATTTTTGAAAAGTCGCTTATGCCAAGACTGGATTTATTTGACAAGTTACAGTTGGAACAGTAATATTCTGAAATATATTTACCATTATTACCATACTACTATTTTTTTTTGTACTTTATTCCTGTGATGACAAAGCTGAATTTTCAGCAGTCAGTGTCACATGATCCTTCAGAACTGATTCTGATATTCTGACTTACTGGTCAAGAAAAAAAAAGAGGAAAGTTCAAAAGACACACACACACATACACACAATATATACCAACCTTGTACTGGGGTGTTTGGCACATCGTCTGTTGAAGCGTGGGATTCAGCTGAAGTCATTTCTGTGATGGGTTTCTTTAAGTTGAGGAGAAGGTCGAGCTCCTGGTCAGCATCATCTGTGGCTGGAGGGACGGCTGTGGTGACACTGATAGACGGTGTGGTGACTGAAACAGGCTTCATGCTGCAGGAAACGTCCAGGCCTGGCTCTCGGCCTGCTGGAGAAGCTTTCAGTCCAGCTGTTAGAGTCGAGTCAGTTCTGCGAGGCACTGTCACGGACGGCAGTTCAACAGGAGTCGTCACCTGAAACAGATTCAATCGCTAGTACTACATTCTTTACAGGTACAACTAAGTGTTTCATAGTATTCCAACAAGAAAGGTGACTGAATCACCTGCACAAGCTCAGCCTCCAGGTTCAGTCTCGTGTGCAGTGGAAGCTCTTGAAGTGACTGAGTTAAAGCTGGCAGGTCTATAAACAGAGCTGGAATCTAAAGAAATCCACCGTGTGAGCGTATTTCCTCAATAGGATTTCAATGATTGTGCTGGAAAACTATTTATGAAATGACTTATGCACCTGATTTTTTGCCAGTGAGTCCATCTCCCAGTCCTTCTCATCAGAGAACCTGAACTGTGTGAACGAGTCGCCTAAAACAAAAAAACAGATAATACATAATAAAATAATAATAAAAAATTACTTAATTTATATTGAAAAATAGAACTGAACCCAAGTACAAATAGCGAGTCAGCAGCTAATGTCTTCGTTTTACTTCAGCACTTTCAGGAAGCTTTGACTGAATTTAGTTAGAATTAGTGATATGCCACTTTTAGTTCTTTTTTTAATGTAGTATTTTTTTTTATATTTCATATTAAAAAGTAAAAAGTCTAAATTAACATAAATATGTATTATTAATATTTAACAGTACATTTATATTAATATTATTAAATGTTATGAAAAAATATATTGTGAATAATAATAATAATACTTGGTTTAATTTAATATATAAAATCAATATTATAAAAATAATGTAGATCACATTATGTACACTGTTAAAAAATATATTCAAAAAAATACTAAAGCTGGTCTATTTTAGTATTATTCATATTTTTATTTAATACTTAGCTTTATTTTAATTAATTTTAGTAATTTCAAGTTTGTTTTGTGTTTTTATGTTCAAGTACCGGTATTTTTTAAGCTTTAACATTTTTTATTAGTTTTCATTAACAATAACCACTGTATTATAGTTCACTCTGTATTGCAGTAACAAGCATTAATCATATTTAAAACTCTTGTTTTCAACCATCTTAGTTCAATCTTAACTAGGACATAATAACACAGCCAAGAAAACCAACTCTCAGATCTCCATAATGTAAACGGTGTTCACTGCACACCTTCACAGCAGCCGCTGAACACGTGTCATCTTTTGAAGTCACTTTCACCTTGACACAAGCAGCGTGAGTTCTGAGGCGGCAGCAAGTTGGGACAGCTGAAGAAAGGAGCCGTGGGTCTGTCACGCACAGCTGTCCCAGCCAGGGTGAAGCACAATACTCTCCGCCTCTCGCCTCTTTCACTAAAGACACACTTGCCAACTGCAGTTGGCCAAACTGACACGGATGATATAGAGCAGGGTCTCAAGGTCAAGAGGAGCGATCCTGCTTCAAAAGAGCACTTCAGAAGCATTCTGCCACTTCATTTAATAAGTGTTAAACAGATAAAGAAAACACTTTAAGATGAACAGCTGCAACTAAAAAAAAACATTACTATTTAATATTGTCTACAGAGCATGCACTGACTCAGAAGCGACGTCACAGGAAACAAGATTCGTGTTAAAGCGGAGCAGACTGGCAAGCACGCAGTGCTGATGTGATCAGTGTAGAAGCGCTGTTATGAGTGGGCTGTGGAGCTGCGGACAGGAGATGCCGTCCAGGCGATTTCATCATGTTTCCTTCACTGGCAGTGACAGCGCCATGAAAACTGCTGCCATAACAATGAGCAAAGGTTCTGTCAGCATGTGCGCCGAGGCTCAATGTAGCTTTAGTGGTGTTCAGTAGGTATAGAAAAAATAGAGTGTATTGGCTGATGTCAAAAGTATTTATTTATAAAAAATAATTATTTTTATGTTATGGCTGATAAACTGTCAAATGTAACTGAGCATTATTACAGATTAGGAATACTGATATTCAGTGCTACAGCATGACTGCATGCATTTGTCTTTTATTCAAACATCTGATAAAATAAAAGCTTTTGTGCATAATGGGCAAATCTCAATTTAACATGACGAGACTATAATTAATTAAAAGCAGTTTACTCAATTATTTACTCAGTCATTCCAGGTCATATTTCACCCCAAAATCAAAAGTAAAAAAATACAATATGCTGCATAAAGAAAGTGTATATGTTTTACAGGAATGTGAATCAAATGCTATGAATAAACAAACGTTCTAATTCTTTCAGTTTAAACTACGGTAAAATTCAAATAGTAGTAAAAATAAAATAACCTTTTCATTTTTTAAGAATGTTGTTTTTTTCATTTCAAATGAATGATAAGTAACTTTTCAAACTCAGTCTAACTTCTAAATTAGGAAAAAAAATTCTTTAAAAAAATGACATTGGACATCGGATGTACACGTCAAATGAATAACCAAAAGCAACTGGTAAATGGAAAGAAAATAAGAGTTGAAAATGGTTAAGAATTTTGTAAATTGCTTATAAAATGATATATAATAAGTTAACTTAAGTAACTTTTTAAACATGAATTAAATAAGCTTAATTCAGTTAATCACAATAACAAAATATTAAATAGGTTCCTCACACAGAGCTATCATATATTCTATATGAATATAGTGCACAGACAGATAATTTCCAGAACTGGCTTGAAGCGGCCTCCAGTGCTGGCCTATTAAAAAAAATAAACTAGTTGATATTGAGAATGTGCATCCCTACTTCTTACATAACCTAATAACATATACGCAATAAACAGTTAAAAATGGCTGATGTGACAAACCATAAGTCGACAGTAGCAGCTCTGGTGCAGGGCTGGCATAATGTCAGTGTGACAGATGTGTGCCTCTCTGCAGGCTGCCGTCCTCTGAATGAGGGAGAGCGGCGGCACAGGAAGCAGCGCTACAAGTACAGGTCATTTCCTCCCAGAGAGTAGCATCACGCATGCAGCCTGCCAACTCAAATCTGGCCAGCGTTCTTTGCTTTTTCAAGGGCCCTGTAAAACACTGACACCAGGACCACAGAATGTTGTGGACCTACAAGCCCAACACCATTCGACAGAGCATGAACACTGCTACTCATTAAATGGCACTTTTGGAAGAAGCTGCTAATTTGCTTTGTCGCCAATTAACACAAAGCAACTGCATAATGAACGGAACCATCAAAATAAATCAGTCTGTGGTGATTGCAATTAAAACATTTCAAGCCGAGAATTCTTAACAATAAGACTGTTATTTACTATACGCTTCAACACAGCTGCCAAGGAGAACACCAACAGTCTCCTATTAGTGTTTAGACTTGAAAGGAAAGACTTGGTTCATTTGAAAACATATCTTTAAATGTGACACTGCTTGGACATTTGTGTGGAATGTGTGAAAATATTTTCCCTCAAATCATTAAAAGTCTAAGCTCTGCTTTCGGTTCTGATCAGTTAGCTTGAAAGATACTGAACAAACTGTTGTGTAACCTTCAAATCATTAGGTTTATGAAGTGGTCTGAGCTTCCTAAACCAGAAAAAGAGGGGGGGGGGGGGCACATCTATTCAGATAAATTGCAGTTAGTAATTGGACCATAAATTACAAGAAAGAAAGAAAGAGAAGAACCAACAGCGGAGGTTATTCAGAGTTCTTTTCAGAATCCAACCTGAACTAGATTACAAGGGTAGTAGTATTCTGCTTTCATGTTCACATTAAACTTAAAAGCCACTCAAAGTTACATAACTCTCATTGTGTCTGTGTGTGCACCTTCTACAAGTGGGGCTGTATTGCAGCTGGGACGCTGGGCTGAACTGATCATCAGATGCGCAGACAGCTGTGGCTCATCTTAATAGGGATTTAGAAGAGTCATTTATTTCCATAGAGATGAATCAAGCACTCAATGTGCAAGGAGGTGGTTTTCCTCATGATGAACACAAAGAAAACACACTGCAGCAAGGAGAAGCACCTTCAGAAACAATATTTAAGAGAGGAAAATATTATATAAATGTAAATATTACAAAGATATTATAATATTATAAAATTATAACATTCAAATTAACATAATAATAAAAGTAATAATAAATGAATCAAGATCAAATGACTTAACCATTGTGCTATGCCAAAAATCTTTTACTTAATTTGGTGTTCCTGGTGAAAAATGATCAGCCTTTTAAATACTTCTTTTAAATCTCTTAGTATGCTATATTATCACCAAATCTTTCTTTCAAATAGCACAGGTTGTGCGTTTCTTTTTGGAATCGTAGAATCTGGAATAAAAAGATTGAAGTCAATTATAGAAGCAAAACAAGTTTTTATTTGTAGGCTGGTCATTTTTGAACAGAAACACTGCACGTGTAATAAAGGTAGGGGTGGGGGAATCCTAAAAAAGTAAAAAAAAAAAAAAAAAAAAAAAAGCCAAAAAAAAAATACAAACAATTTAGCCTAATGCAATAACATTAACTAGGATTTTTGGGAAAATGAAAATCCTCTTCAGCTCATAAATGACCAAAACATGACATAAGGGTTTAAATAATACATTTTATTTAATTACTTAAAATAATATTTCTATATTGTTTTTACATTTCTTTTAATACTTAAAAAAATAGTGTCATATCTTTAGCTTTTTTTTATCATTTATGTAAACCAATTGGAATTACAATTGTATTTGAAATGTTCTATATAAATAAACTTGCCATTAATAAATGTATTATTTATAAGAGTAATGTATTTGTTTACTTAATATTTGATATAGATTTAATAACTGTGGCATGATAATAACACTGTTTTAGATCATTCAAAACCAAAATACAAAATTTGGACTGCAATCAATTTCGAGACAGATCTAAGTGAGTGTGAGTACCAATGGCATACAAAAATATCTTGATTAATTTCTTTTTTATCTCTTATGATAGACCTCCCAACCCAGAATCGATACTACAGAGGAATAAATTGAAGTATTTTAATGACAATACCCATTAAAAACTTCATGGACTTCATGACCCAAATAACAACACTGCCCCAAATAATGCATCTCAGGGCATACATGAACCCAAAGGGACAATCAGGACCATTTCCTGGCAGCATTATAAAACAGGATCATTGGGGACATAATATTGGACCATTCGGGCTATTTATATCTAAAAGCTATCACTACACAACCATACATATGCAAAAGTGTCACTTGAACCTTTAACCTGTAAACACAGTTTGAAAAAAGCTGCCACATTTCAGTGATGTGACAAAAGGGAACAATCGTCTCTCAGCGACAGGAACTCACAAGGAGTAACTTACAGTGGACAGATGAAAAGATAGAGAAAGCCAATATGGAAATAATTAAAAACAATTGGCATCTGTTGCTCTTCCAAACACTCATAAAGGTGTCTGAAGGTACAAAATAGTTTTAAAATAATGAGCCTCATGCAAATTGCCCAGGCGTAATGGTAACAACAGCAGAGAGAGAGGAGAGCGAGTGAAGAGAGACACACAGTCATTAACACAGTGGCTGTTATCGTTGCGTGTTATTGCAGAGATGACATTCTGATACTCTGTGTGGGTGCAAACACAAACCCCCGCATCATAATTACTGTCCAATGCTAGATGCAGGGGACTACAGTCACAGTATGTGCGTGATCAGAAAACACTGGCACACAGCGCAGGTACTGAGCATTTAAGTGAAGACAGATCCAGTATTCTTACAGAAACACCAGTTTGTGCTTAAAAAACAAAAACACACTTTGTGCGATCATACTGAGCAGGCTGCAGACAACTTCCCTTTTGAAAAAGCTTCACTTCTATACAGCTGTAGCTACATATTTGGAGTATGATTTCTCCTGTGGCACACGGGCTTAAATCAACTGGGCTCAGATTCGGAAAAACAAAGATGTAAAATTAATATCCTATATCACCAATCAATCAATTCAATGGCTGAGTCTGTGCAAGATAAGACTGTTGCTTTCCAACAAGAGGTATGAGGGTATTAGAGACTATATAGAGTGCTTTGGCCCACCAGGGTACAGTCATTTTTGGTCCAGCTGGTGAAACTGACAGTACCAGGTGGAGGTCCAAGGAAGTCAAATATAGGAGAGAATGTCAGGAGGAGGGGCAGTTTCCTACAGGTGCAGTGTCATTGGTAATGAATTAGCATGTCTTTCCCTCTCTGCAGGGTCACAGACACAAAGAAGTGCGGTCAACAGCTGAACAAGATCATGAAATTCAGGCAACATTTAGTATTAAAGGGATAGTTCACCCAAAAATGAAAATTTGATGTTCTTCAGTTTACCCCCAGGGCATCAAAGATGTAGGTGACTTGTTTCTTCAGTAGAACACAAACTGAGATTTTTAAGTCAAACCGTTGCAGTCTATATCTTATAATGTAAGTCGATGGGAATCACGGCTAAAAACATACAAAAAAACAAAACAAAAGCAAATTAAACCCTGCGGCTCGTGATGATACATTGATGTGTAAAGACACAAAATGATCGGTCTGTGCAAGAAACTGAACAGTATCTATATAGTTTTTTTTCTTCTGATTCACACAAATTGCTCAGTAGAGTTCTGACAGTTCGGACTTTGTGTAAATCAGAGGTGAAAAAAAACAAAAGCATTATAAATACTGTTCAGGTTCTTGCACAGACTGATCGTTTTGTGTCTTTACACATCAATGTATCGTCACGAGCTGCAGGGTTGAATTTTTAGCTGTGATTCCCATCCACTTACATTCTAAGAGTGATAGACTGCAATGGTTTGGCTTAAAAATCTCCGTTTGTGTTCTGCTGAAGAAACAAAGTCACCTACATCTTGGATGCCCTGGTGGGAAGCAGATAAAAAAGTTTGGGTGAAATATCCCTTCAAGTCACTGCTCTCTCTGCAAGAGTAAACCAAGTATGTGGAGTGAAGGGCTGAGTTGTGTCTGCTGGCCGTCTGAGACCCACCGGAGACATACTTCATTACGGCAGACACACAGATGCAGGCAAACGTCGCGGAGCTGTCACTATATATCTATTCTCTTCGTTATTAGTCCTCCTCCAGGGTACATGATACAGCTCATATCCTCCATTATGATCTCATTATAATCAATAAACTTGGAGGCCTGGAAATCCTGCCCTACATGGCAATATCTTACATGAGCCATTTTCCTTTCAACCTGACTGTACGACATGAACATGTGATATTGTGCTGCTCCTGACAAAAAGGAAAAAGGTGAAAAGAAACGACCTGATTGGTCGATCTGGACTTAATCCCAGCTCAGACAACCCTTTTCCAAACACACAGTGCAAAAGAAACAGATTAATGGTGCCCACGCTGTCCTCGCTCAGCCCCTGAGCTTCCTGCACTTAGGACAAACTTCATGTTTACTGTCTATTAACTCTGTGTGCATTTAATCAGTTTCTTTTCATTGATCATTCAAGGCTTCCTTTGATGGCCTGTGATGCAACTAATTACACCCATGCAGCTGTGAGAGCAGAATTAGAGGGATCAAACCACACTTCTATAGTCCAGTCATCTTCATATGAAAATTCATTCAAGCTAACCTCTTAAAATAGCACAAGTGCAGAATTGATACACTTGTTTAAAGGAGTTGATAAGATTTAAAATATATATTTAAAAGGACGTCTCCTATGCTCATCGAGTATGCATTTATTTGATAAAAAAATACAGTAAAAATAGTAATATTATGACATTTGATTACAAATTAAAATCTAGTTTATTCCTGTGATGTGGAAGTTGGGTTTCCAGCATCATTCCTCCAGTCTTCAGTGTCACATGATCCTTCAGAAATCATTCTAAAATGCTGCTTTGCTGCTGAAGAATCTTTATTATCAACGTTAAAAACAAATGTAAATGCAAATCATTATTTTGTATCAATTAAATGCATATAAATATAAAATTATTTTCAAAACTTTCTTTAACATTTTTTAACACTATAATGAATTTTAAAAAAGACAAATTAATTTTGTAAATTTGAGGTGGGGCTATTCATTTGGCCAACAACTGCAGATGAGATATTTTTTGAAAACACCAAACAGTGAAGCGAGTGGAACAAACACTTCTTGAACACCAGACAATTACTGCAAAAACTACTGTATGAGTATATATAAAAATCAATTCGCCAGGAAACTCAATAGCTTGTAATATTTTTGATGACTATTTTACTTTGATTTGAGCTGAAGTAGCGCTCACAGACATACCAAAAGTCATGAAATGACCCTCTCGCTTCAGTAATTCCTGATAACCCATCCTTTCCACCCACCGATTTGCTCACAGCCACGCTATCTGTGTCAAATGAGAGTAATTAATGCCTCCATTATGTTTCAGTGAGCATCATACCACCCCTTCACACACCCCCACTGTCTACAGTACGAGCATGAACGGTCTAACCTTCATCCCCTCATTTCTGCTTCAGTTCAGCCCCCCGCTCTTCTCCTCTTCCTCCTCCCATTCTCAGCGTCTGCCTGTTGTTCACTGCCCCAAATCATGACGATCATCTCAGCCCAGTGGGAATGACCTCCTCGGAGCCATTCACATCTGTGTCTTTCAGTGCATCCACAGGAGCAGCACATATTCATCCAGAGAAACAGCGGCAGCAGCATTTCCCCATCACCGTCCACCACCGAGAGAAAAAGAGATGCTTAACACTCGATTTGATGGACTTTGGTGTGGTTGTCACAACTTGAGACGGAGCTTTTTACTTTGATTCTTCCATGAGAAAAGCCTTCCAAAAACAAAGGAGAACATGTTCCTACCACTTTGAGGATTATAGAATTTACTGGATGAAGAGAGTGATGGATGACAGTCTGACCAAGCCAGATCTGTAGACGGAATTCAAGGCTGAATGATGAAAAGAGTGAGTACTGAAGACACATATGAATTATAATAAGAAAAAGTAGTAAATACTAGTGGGCAATTTAGTGGTCTGAATATTAGGTGAACATTATTAAAAGAAAGACAACTGATATCACTGACTGACATTTTTAAATTTATTATGTTTCATTTTCATGACCCACATGTTGAACCTGTGGAACACAAAAGCAGATATTCTGGAGAAAAAAAAATATGTGTTAAGGATATCCCAGAGATCCACTGAAATGATTTAAATAGATAGTAAAAGCAGTATTTGTGAAGATCAGATAAACAACAGAGAAAGTATAGAAAGTGAAGTGTAAAAATATTAAATAAATAAATATATGTGCTAATGCTATGATCTATAATCAATGTAATAAACATATACTTTCAATGAGGATCAATTTGTAAACATAAGTTAATGCACTAGCAATTACCAATAATTTTGCATCTATTTATCTAGGTTAATATTATTTTTATTTTTTATTTTACATATACTAATAATTTAACATAGTATAAATCAACATTAATGTAATGTGACTAATAAAGGCTGTAAAAATGTGTTAAATAATGATTAAAAAAAATAACTTTGTGTGGTAAATATTATATCATAAAAATTATTATATCTGCAAACACACACTAATTTTTAATTACATGTAAATACAGGTTTGTATTACCTGTGAATACAATATTCTGCACTATGTTTATTATGGTTCCTTACCCGAAACCAGAAATCAATGCAAAGCATTCTGAGGGAGCTTCTCGTCATTTTCATCTGAAGGAGATCATTATTACAAGACAGCAACTACCATATTCTTCCTCACAGTCTGTCTTCAAACCATTGTGAATTTCGGGTTTATACGGAGCAAAAAAAGAAAAGAAAAGCGCCCTAGTGCTTAAACATTGTCCTATGAAGCTGGCCCTAGCAACAAGTTCATCGCTAGAGTGACAAGGACTGGATGATGCTACCCAAATTCAAAGATGTTATTGAGAGGATCTGACAGATTAATCTCCAATCAGATGTGAAATTAGATTTACTAAAATTACCCATCTGTGAGACAGTAATTTGCACACTAAAAAAAAAGCCTCTCAACAAACAGATTTGAAGTTATGTGACAGATGTAGATTTCTTTACAGTGACTGCCTAAAAGATTGGGCTCCTGGACACCATAACTTGACATGCATAATAACAGATCACGGCAAATTTGCAGCTGAATAAAAATTCATACCATATGGAATATTGTCTCAGTTGCATATGATATTGCTACAGCCATCTTAGAAGGCAAAATGAGTTTTCTATGCATTAGCATTTCCACACTCAAACTGATTAAACACCAGAAACTTCCTTGTGGGCAACAAACAGGAGCAAGCACCTGGTATGATGAAGAAGAAAACTCATCTGCTAATGTATCTGTTTCTCTTCTTATTTGCATAAAGCAATAAGGATGCAGGAGAGCATAAAATGATTACAAGTTTTTTTTAAAGGATCAAAGAAAATTGCATCATCATTTAATCACTCTCATATCATTCCAAGCCTGTAGGAATTTGAGGGTGACTTAAATGATTACAATTTGAATTTTTAGGCAAACCAGTCCTTTAAAGAATGCAGACTAAGTTATGGTTTTGGTAATATGTGAGAAAACTCAAGGGCAAGGGAAGGATGTTCCCCCACTTTATTCCACTCCCCGGTGAAAGCTGAATTACACTCATTTTGTACCTAATCAGTCAGTTACCACCCCAGTCACTAATCAGAGCCTGCTGGCAGGGTCATAATGAGATAAAGGGCAGTATGTTGAGTATCGCAGGGGGAGGTCGGCAACTTTGAAAGACGTGGAGCTGAACAAACCGGAATAGCCTTCTTTCTATTTATAACTAAGCCGAAGTCATTATATTGCAATATTTGACCAATAGGTGTGACCATATTTATTGTATATATCTTGCAAAGTAAAACAAATTATTTAAATATATTTTTCACAGTTAAAATATGAAAGACAGAAAAGATTCTTCTTCAAAGTGGCCAAGCGAAAGCACTGAACCATTTTTAAAGTCCTATAATGAACACCAGCTTTTTTTTTTATTGTTGTCATATGACAAACAAGTGGAGCGGCACAACCACATCATTTTGATGGACAAGCTGTCATACACAATTACAGAAGTCATGGATACAATACTTGCTCTGGAGAGCAGATACAAATTCCACCCACATTCACAGGGATCAGCAAGTTTGAACCACTGATGACTAATCGTAAATGTGCAGAAGAAAAAGTGGAGGGCAACAAAACAGATCAAGTGCTCCGATTTTGTGTGGAGTACAACTTTAATGTTTTGGCCACAACAAACAGAAAAAGATTGCTACTAACAACTGACAATTCCTGGTATGCATGTTTGCACAGAGATGCATGAGTGAGATATATATATATATATATATATATATATATATATATATATATATACACACGCACACATACAGGTGCTGGTCATATAATTAGAATATCATTAAAAAGTTAATTTCACTAATTCCGTACAAAAAGTGAAACTTGTATATTATATTCATTCATTACACACAGACTGATATATTTCAAATGTTTATTTCTTTTCATTTTGATGATTATAACTGACAACTAAGAAAAATCCTAAATTCATATTTTTTTCAAATTTCAAAATTGTAATATTACTTAAGACCAATACAAAGAAAGGATTTTTAGAAATCTTGGCCAAATGAAAAGTATGAACATGAAAAGTATGCGCGTGTACAGCACTCAATACTTAGTTGAGGCTCCTTTTGCCTGAATTACTGCAGCAATGCGGCGTGGCATGGAGTCAATCGGTCTGTGGCACTGGCCTTCAGCTCTTTTGTATTGTTGGGTCTGGCATATCGCATCTTCCTCTTAACAATACACCATATATTTTCTATGGGGTTAAGGTCAGGTGAGTTTGCTGGCCAATTAAGAACAGGGATAACATTGTCCTTAAACCAGGTACTGGTAGCTTTGGCACTGTGTGCAGGTGCCAAGTCCTGTTGGAAAATAAAATCTTCATCTCCATAAAGTTGGTCAGCAGCAGGAAGCAAGAAGTGCTCTAAAACTTCCTGGTATACGGCTGTGTTGACCTTGGACCACAGAAAACACAGTGGACCAACACCAGCAGATGACATGCAGCCCGAAATCATTACTGACTGTGGAAACTTTACACTGGACCTCAAGCAACATGGATTGTGTGCCTTTGCCTCTTTACCTCCAGACTCTGGGACCCTGATATCCAAAGAAAATGCAAAATTTACTTTCATCAGAGAAAATAACTTTGGACCACTCAGCATCAGTCCAGTCCTTTTTGAAGCGAGACGCTTCTAACACTGTCTGTTGTACAAGAGTGGCTTGACACAAGGAATGCGACAGCTGCAACCCATGTCTTGAATATGTCTGTGCGTAGTGGTTCTTGAAGCACTGACTCCAGCTGCAGTCCACTCTTAGTGAATCTCCCCCACATTTTTGAATGGGTTTTTTATTCTCAATCCTCTCCAGGGTGCGGTTATCCCTATTGCTTGTACACTTTTTTTCTATCACATCTTTTCCTTCTCTTCGCCTCTCTATTAATGTGCTAGGACACAGAGCTCTGTGTACAGCCAGCTTCTTTTGCAATGACCTTCTGTGTCTTGTCCTCCTTGTGCAAGGTGTCAATGGTCGTCTTTTGGACAACTGTCAAGTCCGCAGTCTTCCCCATGGTTGTGTAGCCTACAGAACTAGACTGAGAGACCATTTAAAGTCTTTGCAGGTGTTTTGAGTTAATTATCTGATTAGAGTGTGGCACCAGGTGTCTTCAATATTGAACCTTTTCACAATATTCAAATTTTCTGAGATACTGAATTTGGGATTTTCCTTAGTTGTCAGTTATAAACACCAAAATTAAAAGAAATAAACATTTGAAATATATCAGTCTGTGTGTAATGAATAAATATAATATACAAGTTGAATGGAATTAGTGAAATAAATAAACCTTTTGATGATATTATAATACTAATTATATGACCAGCACCTGTATGTATGTATGTATGTATGTATATATATATATATATATATATATATATAAATATATATATATATTAGGGGTGTAACGATACGCATATTCGTATTGAACCGTTCTAGTCATGTCTTACCAGCTGAAGTGAGGAGGACATGATAGTCTGTGCCTCTCTGCGCAGGAACATCTTCATTAATTTCTTCTTTCTCAGATTCCTTATAACGGTCCCAGTTGGATGCAAGCTTTCGTCTAGAGAAGGTCTTGTCCTCTTCCTCTTGCTCAAAGTTTTCTTTGTTCTCATTGTCATCTTGATTCTGGAAAGTGATCAGAAAAGGGATGACAGTGAGCAAGCATGACATAACCCAGTTGTTTTATTAGATTAATGAAAACCTTAAAAGTTAACCACAGTCAACATTTTATTGTACAGCACCGTTACTTATTACCATAAATTAATAATTGATCAAATGAACCTCATTAAAACAGTGTGAGAGACTCTCTGAATGCTTGTCACTTTTTTCATGCCATTTGTGTTTATTAATACCAGTTTTATTATGATAAAAATAAACGCAATTATTTGACCCAACATAACGTATTTCCAGTGATTATGGTATTTCTGCAGAAACTATGGTTGCCGTGGATATTTTTAAAGGGTGTCACTCACTCGTCGAAAGTCTCTAAAGTCTGCAGGAGGTCCAAACTCGCGCCCTCTTCCTCTACGGTGATCTCGTTTGCCTCTTCCACGATGGTGGGGTCCTCCTCTTCCGCGACCCCTGTGCTCTCCTGAACCGCTGGTCTCAGCATCGCCTCCACCTCCACCTCCTCTTTTCCAATGCCCACCGCGTCCCCGTCTGCCTTCCATAACTGAAAATAGTCTAGAGAACTAATTTCGACTCGAGACTGTAATCGTGTAACACCACAACAGTTGTTACACTTAAAAGAGAACCCTTTTCACTGGGGAAACGTTCCGCCCGTCCAACTAGTTCCGCCTAATGGTAAATGCGAGTTCAGTTTATCGAATGACAAATGTGCAACCGATCTAAAATGCTGAGGGAAAAATGTATGAGTGTGAATAGTATCAAAAACCGTAGCACCAGTGGTGTGTGGGGCATGTGAGATCTGACTCGATACTCGATTCGTAAAGAAAATGTAAATTACATTATATTTTGAAGGATGAATTCTTTGACTTAGACATATTGACATATTACAAGAAAAAATACTTCAAAAGTGTAAAACTAAAATTATTAATTATTCAGACTTTTTAAATAATTAGTCATGTATGTCAAGTCACCAGAGGTGAATAACATTTTTCTTTTTAATAAAAAATATGCAAATGGGGCGCTGTTTAATTATATATGGACTAATTTGCATTTCTGATATCTATGAAATATGAACATGGAATAAGGACAGGTTCAAAATCCTTGTTAAAGTTTTTTACAAAGGGGAATTTGGATCTCGATTTTTATCTCTCTGAATTATATAGAAACAAACCCCTTTGTAAAAGCCTTTAAAATATTAAGAATATTAAAATAGTTTTGGTTTATGTAAATGCTACTGAAGTGGAGATTGTTGGCCTCTAATAATTTAAAACTAGATATGCAAATAGATAAAAAAAAGTAATAAAATTAGCAATTAAATATGTATTTTGGATGTTTTCTTGTTATGGAAACAATATAGTAGTGCTGAATAGCCTAACATCTTGATCCCAAAATTGACTAGTGCAGGAAAAAAATAATGGTTTTGCCTGTAGTGTTTCGCCTTTAGAATTTTAATTGAAAAGCTTTATTGTAGTAAGCTACATGTTTGGCCTGTATTTGTTTATAGGTGTCTCACACACAAAACATGCATTTTTTGTTCAAATTCTCCTGTTTTTAAAGTGTTCGATCTCTTTATTGTGTTTTCAGACTATCCATTGCCAAGTGAACATGAAGAATACAGTGAAAATTTCATCAAGAGTTTTCTAACCGATCAGCGGTAACAGGATGAACATGGATATTCAAAATTTAACTGCAAGTGGAAATGTCTCCACTATCTTGCCTTCCCCATACAGTCTGTTGGAAGTTATAACCATTGCAACAGTATCAGCTGTCGTGAGTCTCATCACAGTAGTAGGTAATGTGCTGGTGATTCTTTCTTTCAAGGTCAACAGCCAACTTAAGACTGTTAACAACTACTACTTACTCAGTTTAGCTTTTGCAGACCTCATTATCGGCGTGTTCTCAATGAACCTGTACACGTCATACATTCTTATGGGATACTGGTCTTTAGGGAATATAGCTTGTGATCTGTGGTTGGCGCTTGACTATGTTGCAAGTAATGCATCGGTAATGAACTTGCTGGTCATCAGCTTTGACAGATATTTTTCAATTACAAGACCACTTACCTACAGGGCTAAACGGACCCCGAAACGTGCAGGCATCATGATTGGCTTGGCGTGGTTGGTATCGTTTATATTGTGGGCTCCACCCATTCTGTGCTGGCAGTACTTTGTTGGAGAGAGGCAAGTTCCTCCTGACCAATGCCAGATTCAGTTTTTCTCAGAACCCATAATTACTTTTGGGACAGCCATAGCAGCCTTTTATGTCCCAGTATCCATCATGATAATCTTATATTCCAAAATCTACAAAGAAACAGAAAAAACGCACTAAGAACTTAGCAGAGCTCCAAGGATACCCATCGCTGGACAGCCATGAAGAGCCTAAAGTACGAAAGCCAATACTACGATGCTTTAGCTTTGAAAACAAGAGGGACAGGACTCAAGCATCATGGTCTTCATCCAACCAGAGTTATGTAACTAGGACAACATTGCAGTCTGAGGACTTGTGGACAAAATCAGACCAGGTCAGCACCCTGAACAGTTACACATCATCAGAGGATGACGAGCGGTCCATCTCTGAGACAACCCCGCGAGAATCATTCAAGAACCAAGAATCAAAAGCCAATAGAAATGGACAGCTACTCTGTTATGAAGACAGCAAGTATCTAAGTGATCTTGCAAAATGCTCCCAGACAAACGATAAAAAATGTATGTCATATAAGTTCAAGCCGATCCTCAGCGACATCACCGCTTTGCAAGGTAGTCCCGAAGGCGAAAGAACAAACATAGATCATTGTCGGTCCGCAGAGCCACAGGCTCCATCATTCACATCCACATCCACTTCTACTAAACCAGAAGATCCAAACCTGAAGATCCAGATGACCAAGCGGAAAAGAATGGTCCTCATCAAGGAGAAAAAGGCTGCTCAGACTCTAAGCGCCATTCTTCTGGCGTTCCTCCTCACCTGGACCCCATACAATATCATGGTGCTCATCTCCACCTTCTGTTCTGAATGCATCCCAGTGTCCCTCTGGCATTTGGGTTACTGGCTCTGCTATGTCAACAGCACCATCAACCCCATGTGTTATGCCCTATGCAACAAGACCTTCCAGAAGACCTTTTGGATGTTAGTCCTCTGCAAGTGGAAGAAGAACAGAGGAGAGGAGAAACTTTACTAGTGTGGTCAAAACCATTAAATTCTGAAGGAACACAACAGAAGTGTCTGATTTCAGAGTATTCTAAATGATCAAGATCGCTAGGGCATTCAAATTTAATTTCAGTTTATGTTGTGCATACAGTGCCATAAACCATATTCCTATATAATTCCTTACAATTTTCTAGGTTATATATTTGTGTGTGTGTGTGTGTACATTTAATTTATATTGCTATAATGATTTGAAAAATTAATATTTATTAATATTTAACGTAGCTACTAATCTGCTTTCATTTAACATGTTTACACAACAGTGTATTTTAATATTGTGAAATGTCTAGGGCTAGGGATGGTGAGGACAATAAATAAAGGTATGAAAATATGGAATGTGAACTTTTAAATTATTATAAATACCACATACAGTGTTTATTACAAGGTAAACTTTTTGTGATAAAATAATTTTTATGTATTGTATGGTTTGGTCATGTCAGTGACACTGCATACATCCAAAGCATATTGTATATATATTAAGCATATTGAAATGATGTGCAAAGAAATGTTGTTGTTTTATTATTCTTATGTTTGCAGAACTGGACAGTGTTAGATACAGATTTGAAGATTTTTGTGTTTCCAAACCATCACTGTAGACATTTGTGTATGATTTACACAAAAAGATTGTAGCATCACTCTGGATGAAATATTAATTTACATGGCATTCATTAAGACTACAACACTGAAAGCACATTTTACATTCTGTGCTTTACATTCTGGTCTATGCTACATACAATATATATATATATATATATATATATATATATATATATATACACACACATCTTTGTAGTGCCACGAATTAAATCAGAACTCACTTGAACATTAACTCATAATAACACATTAATAAATGTTGCCTGGCTGTTTTCCATTCATATTGTTAAAGAAGTCTCTACTCTTGTGATGACGTGCCATTTAATTTGATGTGAAATAAATGTTTTAACATGAGATTAACCCAACTAATTGAAACATCAGTCTGGATTTGGAAGGGGTTCGAGTCAAAATAAAGCTACAGCTACCCACTGATATACTAGCAACTGTTTACCAGTCACTTATCATGAAATGTGTTTTAAATGTTGATCTCCACACATATTACCATGCAAGCATCATGCTGAGAACCGTAGACAAATAAGCAAAACGGATATTTTCCACCAGTTTATTTTCATTCAATTTAAATAAGATTATACTTCATAGCTTAAATCTTTTGCATTTCTCATCTTCATTCACAGTCTTGTACAAACCCAACAAGATATATTAAATATTATAACCTAAAAAACTTTATTTCAAGTAGTTATTAAGAAGAATTGGGCTCAATGTGATCACCATGGGTTGGTCTGGAAATACACATGGTATCACTGCAAAAAATGGACCCTCGTTATATATTTTTTTATCTATCTTGACCCTTAAGCTCAAGTGTGCTTTAAAATATCCCAGAATTCTTGTGACAAAATGAGTAAAACAAGCATACACTGAGTACCAAACTTCTGAATCTGACTTTATCAGTACAGCCGTACTGCAGCTGTTGCATTTTATCACTATTTTGCTTTTATTCAAGTTATAACTGAGGTGAAACTGTATAGACCTCAATTCCGAGAAGGAATCATACCTGTGTGATGAATCTTTTGCACAGAAGCAGTAAAAGCATAGACTACCATCACGTTAATTGCATTACAAGATATTGAAATGTTTTAGCAAAACTGTTTCTCTTGGAAGAGGACTCTTGACCAATCAAGTACTTTATTTTTCACTCATTCTACATTTAAAGTTTAAACATCCTAGTTAAGCTCTAAAAAAAAAAAAAGATGAATACATGCCTTGCTCGATCTGTACTGGTTTTCTCCATTAATAAATTGTCTGTATAGTTTTCAGAGTATCATTACAATGAGTAAAATTATCTGATTATTAACAATGCATCCAAAGAAGACAATTAAGCATGGAAACGTGGTACAGTGCAAACACAGTATTGCTTTGTCAAGCTTTTCAGTTGAAAAAGAAACTGTTCATATATATACATATAAAAAGAAAACCAGTAAAACAGTGTTAAAGAAAACCGACAAAATACACGGCACTACCTCCTCTTCAGAGCAACACTTCTGCTGCCTTTGTTGCCACCGCCAGCCTTACTGGAGCCCTTTGAGAACAACTTTGTCATGAATTCAGAAACATCTGGCAATTCTGGGTTAGGGTTCAACATATTCATAGATTGCTCCATTTCCTGCAGGAAAAAAACATATGAAATTGTATAAATAAAGCAATATACATTGGATGAAAATATCTGTACCTACTTGTAGGTACTACATGCTATGTTTTTTTTTATTACCTTTCTCATCTCAGGATCATTAGTATTTACCACCTTTGGGAGCAGGACGATGATTAATAAGGGAAGAACCATCATCATGACCTAAGGACGACAAAATATTTTACAAGACAAGTCACAAGAGCTAATAAAAACCATCAACAACACCTATGTCATAGCTAAAATCATATTATTATAAACAGCAAGTTAATCTAAAGTAGAGGAAATAAAACAAAATAACAATGACTGCTTAATATCCAGTAATTAAAGCAAAACCCAATAAATCTGAAAAATCAAACACACAATAACCATTATATGATTTTACCATTGGGTTCATGAGAAAATCAGTCCAGCCCCATGTTTCCCGCTTCATGAAGTACGTGTGTGGACCACTGGATCTGATCTGAAGAGGGTACGGCTGTCGGAGAACTTCTGAGGTTTTGATGTAATTCACCAAGCGTGCCCTATGGTTCAACAACACTGTGAGATTCACTTAGATGTTTACAAAAATAATTGTTAGAAGGAGGTAGAATAAATTGGGAAAGTAAAAGCCACCTCATTTTCCCTTTGGAGGTAATGTCCACTCGAACAGGATCAAATCTGAAAGATGGTGATACGATTTCAACCACATATGAGCCAGAGGGCACATCGTTGACAGCGAAGCTCCCATCAGTCCTGTGAGGAAAACTGATGTGGTTAATTCTGTCATCTTGGCAAAACGTTTAAAGGCTTGCAATGAAACCACTGCCCATCTAATCTGAATTACAATGCAATGCAATGGAATGATATTACATACAAACACATTTTTCACAAATACTCTAGAAATCGTATTCATATAAGAGAAAGCTTAAAACAAGATCATTATAATTGAGATCAAGTAACGTTATGCAGTAAATCGAAAAACTGACAAACACGAAATTAGTATTTACGTTACATCATTCTTTTTGACGTTAGCATTGCTGGCAACTCACTTGACAAAACCCACATATTCCTCTCCTTCCACCAGGATTCGGGCTGTGGAGACCCAGTCTTGTGTTTTCACTCCGGGAACGATCGCTCGCCCTTCGATTTTGAAACGTTCTCCATTCGACTGAGAACCTACTGCAGGCCCCGGATCTGCGTCGGTAAAGCACCACGACAACGCAAACAGCGCCTGCAACGCCACATATACATCTAACAGACGTTTCATTTGTCGCATCGTGTTCTGTCACACGATATATATGACGTTTCAAATGTACAATATTTCAACACGCGTCAACCTGGACCAAAGGAATAGGACTGAAGGAAGTAAACGGAACTCGGAACGAACGAACGCAGACACCGGAAGAACATCTGTTACACCACGTGATCATCGTTGAAGGTCTATTTAAATGGGCGGGGGTTTCGAATGAGAGGAGTCCAATTCTTTACGAATACATCACGACGATCCAGCTAAAAATGGGACTTTAGTCCACTTCCAGCCTGCATAACTTACATACTCCAGTTCGTTTGAGTAAATCCATACACTTATTTATTGAGTAATGTGTTGTTGAGTGCTGTGTTGTAATGCAGTTTGTCGTAGTGGTTCAAATGGAACACAAATGCAAATGAAACAATCTGCAACTCTATTAAACCAATCAGTCAATTTTCTGACAACGTCATACCTTTATTGATTGGGGTTGTGTCTGAATCTTTTTTTTTTTTACATACATACACAATGCAAATATTCAAATAAACACCATAAAACTTTGTTTATGTAAATTTATTTGAAAGTTGATTAAAAGACGACTACTATGTACACATTACACTCAAATATCCATTCATGATCAGGCAATGGACAACAACACACTTAATAACTTAAAACTCCTGCAATTCAAGTGCATGACTGAGAAAGAGAGAGAGAAAAAAAACATCTCATAAAGGTACACTTACAATCACATCCACTTAAGCAGATTCACACCATAGCACTACAAGTGCAACAGTTAAAACTTCTGCTTGGCACTTCAGTGAGTTGCCTGATTCCAGAGAGTCTCATGGAGTTGATTATGTGTCCCCAAGCAAGTCCACTTCAATGTGAAGCAGTCATTCAGCGCCTGCAGGAAGAATTGGGAGTGTCTGAATTGTTCAGTTCATCTATCCACAATCCACCACAGCTTACTGGGCTTCAGAATCACCAGCTCCAAGCCAATCAAAGAGCTTAAATGCAACAAGAGTTTGTAGTGGTTATCTTCAATAGTGTGCTACAATGATACATCAGCGCAGTTGTGACACATATGATTCTATGACCTGTGGAAGAGAGGACAAGAAGACAAGGTAAGACTTTTTTGTAAACAGTTGCAATTTTTCAAATGCAAAGAAAAAATGACCAAACACTCCACCTTTGCGGTCTCTCCTACAGTTCCTGGAACTGAACATAAATGTCTCTTCCCCTCCCACAGTTCAAGAAGCATCGTCTTCATTGCCTGAACATTCCTGCTGGATGCAAACACATTCAGTTACACCTTCCAGCAAACATTAATAAGATGTTCTGTCATTTAATTTCTGTATATACAAATAAAAATGAAGCACCTGTTATTTGAAAAGCCATCACGCAAGCCTTTGTTGTTTGTGGAGAGCTCAGACCACCATTTTTTAATGATAGATTGAACCCAGTGTAAAGCTACAATGAGGTGTCTGGAAAACATTCAACCATTTAAAAGATTCATTTAAACTTGGGCAAAATGTCTAATGACAATAAATAAATAGCAACAATAATAGTAAAAAAAAAAAAAAACAGGACAAAATACTTACTCTTCGTATTTAGTGTTAAGAATAGTTTTCACTTGTGGTAAGAGGTCAACACAACAGCCTATTGAAAGACACGGCTGTTCTTCCTGAAGACTATAGAGGGAGAAATATGTATGAAACAACATATCAAATCTACAACACGTCTAGCAAAAGTTAACAAATGTTGACTTTAAATAGGTTTTATACCTTTTAGTAAGTACAGGCAAACAATCAACAAGCACCCCTGTGTCTTGTATTCTGAAAAAAAGTAAATTGGTTACCATGGTATCCATAAAAATGTAGAATTGCAAGCATCAATTATGCCAAAAAACATGAGAAAGATGGCAATTTAGCATGCTGTAAAGGCAAATCTACAAATGCCTGCAATACACTACCATTCAATGTTTTTAAAAGATGTCCATTTTGATTACCAATGGCTTAATTTATATGAAATTCAGCAAAAACATTGTGAAATATTACAATTTAAAACTTTTCTATTTTAATATATTTTAAAATGTAATTTATTAATAATATATATATACACATGTGTGTGTGTGTGTGTGTTTGTGTGACAGGTTACTGAGACTCTAGATAAATTTAAAGCGATAGTTCACACAAACATGAAAATTACCCCATTGTTTACCCCTCAAGACATCCTAGTTGTATATGACTTTCTTCTTTTAAATGAATACAATCAGAATTATATTAAAAAACTTCCTGGCATTAACAAGCTTTATAATGGCAGTGAATGGGTGTTGAGATTTTGAAGCCCAAAAAAAGGGGTTGAGGGGGTTAACAAAGACCATCTGAAGCTAAACGGTGTGTGTGTGGAAGAACATTTTTCATGTTTGGGTGAACTATCCCTTTAATGCATCCTTGCTAAATAAAATAATTTATTTTAACAACAACAACAAAAGTAGTGCATATACATGTGTATTTTGTGTCACTTTGTACATAGCAGTGATAAATTTCAAACTGTTAACCTGTTCAAATATGCAACTAGTTCACTTGCGTTCTTCCGCCAAAGAGTCAAAGCAACGTTCAGTCTCAGATTTCTTCCAAAGAGCACATGAGTCATTACTTCATGCTCCTTTGATAACTGAAATTATACAAACAAATAGTACAAATAATACAAAGTTAGTACAACAAATAATATAATTTTATTATAGATCACACTTCGCCATAACTGATACTGCAGATATAGAGGGGTTGAAGATTTTACAATCAACACAGGTAAGTTTTAGCTTAGTATGGCAAGAACATAGTCAGGAAAATATCAGCATTAACATGCAGCATATCTCACCTCAGTGAAATAATCACTGTATTTGGAGCCAGCTCCTGTCATTTTTGAGGTGTCTGTTGAGCTCACAGGGAACCCACAGTTGTCACTGTATGGAATAGCCTGCACGTCATCAGCACAGGTCAGTTCATTTTCTTTGTTAGCCATGTCAGATGTCCTGCTTGTGGAGGGCGATCTCCAACATACTCTTGTTCCCACCCCAGAGTGACGCGTTTTCTTCTTGCTAACCACCGCTCGCTTCGCTTTGCTGTATTTGTGCACACAACGGCCCACTGGAAATCTGTGGGATGGAGAATAATGCTTGCTTATATCTTCTAACTGACATTTTACAAGTCAGCTTTTCAAAGCAATGAATAATATAAAAGGTCATTGAGTTGCTATGGCCCAAAAACCTACCTATCTTGATCGGTTTCGTCCTTAAGTGTATAATCCACCTGAAAAGAGATAACAGTTAAAGCTAGCATTCCTAAAACCTGGAATATACTTCACGTCACTTAGAATCTGACATAATCTGGATAAAAGTTGTTTAGTGTATCACAGCATTAAAATACTGGGGAAAACCCCTATTAATCGCAACCAGCACATACACTACAAACAATTTGTCTATTTTAAACGATTCCTCTTACTGACCTCCCTCATGTTCTTCTCATCTCCAGAACAAAGCATACGTTTGAGAAGATCATGGGGCTGGGCCTGCTTGAGCCTGTGGACTTCTGCATTACTTCCAACATGACTTCCAGTGGCCATAATCAGGGACTCTGAAATACAATGGCAAAACATTATCTGGCACAGGATGCATGATGTTAAAGCAAAACAGCTGCGGTTTGTTTGCTCAAAGCCTCCATTGTGTAGCCTCTTCTTTAAAGACTGGAATCATTCTATAATCGAACTAGTACAAAAACCGAGTCAACTAATCTTCACGAAATATTTAAATGTAAAGATTTTGATATTGTTATACAGTTTGGCACAGTAGCAAAAAAAAATTGGTTCCCTGAACTTTCAGGGAGTGTTAGTTTTCATTCTAAAATAAAACCTAAAATTAGCCATTAAATAAAGAAATAAAAATAAGATACACAAAACGTTCCTAGAACGTTATCACTTGGTTCCAAAAATAACCAAACGAGAACCATATGCGAACGTTAAGAAAACGTTTTATTTGCTAGAATAAGAACAGTCCATAAGGGCTGTATCAAAACCTAAACAGACAATACTGTATACATTATTATGCACAAGTTATGACATGCCGTGCTAATGCAAATAATATCGCATTATTCATTACCACAAACACGAGATGCTTTGTAATTTTCAAGCGGACGTCTTACCACGTAGCACGTAGCAGAGGAAGAGGACGAATCTATAAACAGTTTCTATCAAACGTAATTAGTAAGATTCAAATGAACAATCTAATATTCCTGGTAAATGTCTAGATCTGTCAGACGGAGCATAAGGCCTCCAATGATGTGACGCTGCTGTTTAAGTTCAGGGTTTGGTAGCACTGGCGAGCTAATTAAGTCAAATACATTTTGACAAACAGTCAATAATCTTTGACTAAATTGCACAAGACAAGTCTAGAGATTAGTCTACGCTCACACTGACATGTGCATATCAAAGCAGGTGATGAAAACACACCAGATAGCTAGTTGCTAAACAAACAAGCCAGGCTAATCACCTGCTAGCAAACAAGGACTTAGCACGTACAAAACCTATAACATATACAACCGCTGTCAAACCTCGAGTATTTCGTAAGCACCCACCATAACATTGTGTAAAGTTGTCTATGCATCCTAAACCACGTTATATATCCGAGAGCGTTGCCATGCACAACCAGGAAGAAACGGGAATTTAAGAAGATTTCAGAGGGAAGGAAGGACCTTTCAAATAAATACAAACTTAAAATGCTGAGATGGGTAAAGCGACATCTGATGGGACTTAATGGAACTGCTCGGCTTTGAAAAACAACATTTCAGTAGTTTATCCATTAATCACCATAGTCAGAATTGCACACTCTCAACGAACTTCATTTAATGCTTTTACAAAAAAAAAAACATAAATAATAATAATAATGTAAGATATATTTTGATATGTACACACACACACACAAAATAAAATTGAAGTCCAACACCCATTTTAAATCAGTGATTCTTAAACTTTTTGACTCACCAATTTATTTTTTATTTTTTTTAGTTTAATTATTTTCATATATCAATAATATTTTATCAGTAGGAATGGCCTATTTCAAAGTCATCCTGCAGCCCCTCTGGAGGCTTGCTAAGGTCTCCTATAGTTGGCCCCTAGTTCAGAACCACTGTTTTATATTAGAAAATGAAAAAGCTTAAGCCTTTAGTTAAAATGTCTTTAAAATCATCAAAAAACATACATTAAGTAGGTTTCAGTATTTGCCTTCTTGAGGGAGAAATATTCTCAGAAAAATTAAATATCACAAACAAAAGGCCTTAATAATTATCACTGTAATGTATTGTCACTTAAATCATCAGTGGGTATCTTGTTAGAATTGATTTTTGTTAATGGTAAGATCCTTTCATATCACATGACCTTAAGTTCAAAGGTGTTAACAATGGTGACGACTATTATGGCAGTGCTGATGTGATCATTAGGCCATGAAATGTTCCATCAAGCTGGTATAATGTGACATATAGCTACTGTCATATAAGCACTTTGAGGTTTTTAGGTTGGTATCATACAGATCCCATTTGAAAGTAAATAAAGACAAATTAATAAATTATGAATAATCTTTCACCAAGATTCACTTACTGTAACTCAGTTATAATAAATATACAGTTAAGATAGTGAAGTTCAGCCAAGCCACTAAATGGACTTAAATAGAACAGTGAATATTGTTATTAAACTACATCTTGTAAGGATCTACTGGTGTTGACTGATAATATGAATGCAGGAAGATTTCTGAACTGAACTGAAATGAATTTGAATGAAGCAGCGCACAGCCAGCAGACAGCCATATATATATATATTATCAAACTCTTTTTAGTTCTAAAATAATTCTGAGCTGAAGTTAAGAAAAAAAATGCAATGCCATTCCTTGAAGAATGTGTCACAGATGACAAATCTTACCACAGTTCAAATAAAAAGCTGCTGAACTGTTGGGGAAAACTGAGCAAATAGCCGACATTAGGACTCAGATTCAGACAGCCACAAAAATTCACCAACCAGTTTTACCGTTATTTGGGTTGTGCAAGTCTTTCAATAATAATAATAATAATAATAATAATAATAATAATAGTTACTCTTTCAAGAGTCACTTTTAGACTGCAATGATAACTACTATTTGTAAAAATAGTCTAACCAAAAAAAGTCTAAAGATATACAGACTTCTTTAGTTTTTATTTGAATGAAAATGACAGACACTGGGAAACAAAAATTCATTTTTCACTGCACTTGTATAGAACAAAATATGGGAATTACTTTCAAATGATTTTGAGATTGTATCTACTTAAATTCAGGAACAAGCATTATTTTGTCAAAATAATAAAATGTACACTATACAGTTCAAAAGTTTGGGGTTGTTAAGATGTATTTAATGTTATCTAAATGAAGTCTCTTATGCTCACTAAAGCTGCTTTTATTTGATACAAAATAACAGTAAAATGCTATTGTTGTGAAATATTATTACAATTTAAAATAACAGTTTTCTAAATATATTCAAAAATATAATTTAGACTCGTAATGGCAAAGCTGAATTAACATTATAAATGTCTCTATTGTCACTTTTGATCAAATGAATATGTCCTTGCTGAAAAAAATCATTTTTTCAGCATTTTTACCCCCCCGTTTTACAGATGTTATAGCCACATATTATATTTGCAGGTTATTATATAATATCTGTGAGTTGCTGTGCCAATCTGATATAGAAACAACTCAGGCTTGTAACATTTTGTTCCTTAAATAATATCAAATCTGACTTTTGTAAATGTATCAGCATATCAGCATGACTAGGCAGACCTCCACCTGTGATGTAACATCTTAGATGAATAGAAAAGAGGGGTTACCATCTGTCTTTTCCCGTACTGTTCATCTGTTCTCCTCTTCATAAGATTGTTGAGATCACTGAGGTTTTGTTATGATGGCTCTTATTTCACCTCTAATGACAAAACCTGGAAACGGGCTGATGGCCTGAAGGATTCTGCTTATGCGTGACATATATAAAAATGTGAAAGATTTGCTGCATTATAACTTAATTTTTTTTAACCTTGAATTTACAGAAAAAATAATCTAAAGCAGGTATAAAGATAACTGTGCACTTAGATCTTAGAGACATCAAAGAGAGCAATATATATCAATGATTAGTTTAATCAGTTAAAAAGTAAGAAATCCACTTTTCACTCAATTAGTTCCTTGCTTGTGCTGACTTGTAGGACTGACATTCACAAAATAAATATTAGTCAATATCTTTTGAGATCATCTTTCAACTGTCTTTTTTTGTTGTTGGCAAATGTAATATATAAGCTGGATGGTAGAGAATGTTCAAAACTGACAAAAACGGATCTCGGATCATTCATTTTTAGTGTCGTCTGGACGGCTTCCAAAACAGCACATTTCCTGAAACCACCAGATGGCGATGTGAAGCTGTGGAAACGGAAGTGTGTAAGGCTGAGCTCTTATTTATTAGATGTCACTACTCAATCTCAAACGTACTTTTGTGGCTTAACCATGTTTTTTGGAATTTATTGCAATTTGTTTAAAGAGGAGAACCTAAAATTCAAGGCTCATATAAGAATTTGTGATAGTTTACTAACCAGTTCATCTTTCTTAGAAACTCTCTGACCATAGTAACCCTAAAATAAACCTTGACCTCTGAACTCATCTTTGTTTGGTTAACCTGACATTAAACCTGGTTTAAAGAATAAAACACTCACAGGTGTCCAAATAGAAGAAACCAGATTCAAAATTTAACAAAAAGCTGTATTTCTTTTCCAGTTGCATGAGCCAGTCCCACATTTATTTCCATATATATATTTCAAATTCTGCAAGGGCACGATTGCTGACATTTTAGTGACCATTTTAGGCATGTAATTAACAAGCAATAAGAGTGGCATCCTGTCTGGCTAAATGGCTGTGTTTGGGTCCCCCCCCCCCCCAACAATTAAGTTATTCAACATACTGTTCTAAAACGGTATTGCTTTATTTAATGACAGTCAGAACTGGAGCAATGCGAATTCATAAATGAATAATTTGTCCAGTTCTGTGAACTTCAGTTTCACAGAATTTAGTTAATTTTCTTAAAAGATCCAATCCAACCGAGTGATTTGTTCACATCTCTTTGTGCTTCATTTATCATTTTCAATCTTGATATTATCCATCCTTATTTACTTATATTACATTGAAAATTGTGGGCAAAATACTTTACAACAATTAATCTTTTGTGTTCCACAGGGGAAAAAATCATTTGGATTTGGAACATCAAATAAGGTAAAACAAAAGGCATTAATCAAGACAAGTTTTTACAAATATGATCCCTGGTGGACTTGTTAGAGGGAATGAGGTCTGAAAAAACATTTGCAAACTCTTGGAGGATGTAATCAGCTCTTTTCAAAATAATACATCTCACTGCATGTTTGAATAAATAAACACATATAAGAGCAAAGACCAGACAATACAACACTGTGTTATGAAATTAGAACAGGAAGTGCTGGAAAACAGCATTGAGGGAAAGAAAACAGTCCGTTGTTTTTCAGCCAGTTTCTTCTGGGCAGGAGAAGATCGACAGGGCTGAGATTCCAGATGCTGACAGGCTGGCCAGACTCTCTCCTCTCTGCAGGGAGGTAAGATGATATCTCAAGTGGTGTATGAGACTCGACTGCAAATTTAGAGTTCATCTGCCAACTTGCAGCAGGGATGAATTCATCATAACAGTGCCCATGGATTGAAACCTGCAACTTGCCTGAAAGAGATTGATCAACATTGTTTAATGCAGTCATATAAGTAATACAAACCCGATTCCAAGAAAGTTGGGACACTTTACAAATTGTGAGTAAAAAAGGAATGGAATAATTAACAAATCTCATAAACATATATTATATATTTTTAATAGAGTTTAGATAACATACCAAATGTTGAAAGTGAGAGATTTAGAAATTTCATGCCAAATATTAGCTCATTTTGGATTTCATGAGAGCTACACATCCAAAAAAAGTTGGCACAGGTAGCAATTAGATGCCGGAAAAGTTAAATGTATAAATAAGGAACAGCAGGAGGACCAATTTGCAACTTATTAGGTCAATTGGCAACATGATTGGGTATAAAAGGGCCTCTCAGAGTGGCAGTGTCTCTCAGAAGTCAAGATGGGCAGAGGATCACAAATTCCCCCAAGGCTGCGGCAAACAATAGTGGAGCAATATCAGAAAGTAGTTTCTCAGAGAAAAATGGGAAGAGTTTGAAGTTATCATCATCTACAGTGTATAATGTCATCCAAAGATTCAGAGAATCTGGAAAAATCTTGGTGCGTAGGGTCAAGGCCGGAAAATCATACTGGATGCATACAGGAATGCTACTGTAATTGAAATCACAACATGGCCTCAGGAATACTTCCAGAAAACATTGTGGTGAACACAATCCACTGTGCCATTCGCCATTGCCGGCTAAAACTATAGGTAAAAAAAAAAAAAAAGCCATATCTAAACGTGATCCAGAAGCACAGGCTTTTACTCAGGCCCAAGGCTAATTTAAAATGGACTGTGGCAAAGTGGAAAACTGTTCTGTGGTCAGACGCAGTGTTGAGTACTCGAGACTCGGACTCGGTCTTGGACTCGGTCTCGAGACCATATTTTAATGGTCTCGGTCTTGTCATGGACTCGTGTGCATTTTGACTCGGTATTGACTCGGACTCGAACATATTAGGAATCGGACTTATGCCCGAGTCCACTCGAGTCCCAATCAAACTATTTCATGATTATTACTGTAATGTTTTATTAATGTTTATTTAAATTGATGTATGATTGACACATCCAATGACTGGTGATTTTCTTTTGACGTGAGACGTTAGGCCAGCGACACACTGGATGTGTGGCGCAAGCATCTCAGCTGCGTAGCGTGTCTGTTTTTAATTCGGCTCCCATGTAAACAGGTTAGATCTTGCAGACTGCCTGCGTGAGACGCGCGGGAAATCCGTGCATGCTAGAAATAGAACCGACGACGCGACACGCGTGCATGTTGGAAGCGTTTCCAGGCAAAATATACTAGAAAAATATGTTTATATGTCATTTTGTACACAAATACATATTAATTCATGACTGTGGCGAGTGGGGCGGGGCCGAGAGGCGTGGGAACGAGGAGTGAGGCCAGGTGTAGTGATTGAAGATGAGCTACACCTGCGCCCCACCGCCGGTCTTGAGTCCCACGTAGGAGATGGAAGGATATAAAACTGGAGTGACGACCGTGAAGGACGAGAGAGGACCAGGCCTGGGACATTATTTTATGTGTTTGCTTTTTATTTATGCGCGCCAGTCGGCCGTGAGGGGCTGGTGCGCCGTTTTTGTATTTAATTTGAATATTAAAATTATGTTTTGATTGTGCGCCGGTTCCCGCCTCCTTCTTCCCGATGTATATGGAGTTTTAAATATCGTTACAGTGGTGCCGAAGCCCGGGAGAAGGAGGGACGCGCTGCTGAAGATCCCTCGCCGCTGTGGTGAATCCGCGGTGCCTTCGAGCAGGCGAGGTATGTGCCGCCAGGGACGCTCGAGGCGGTGGGCTGGAGCGAGTTGCCGGGGACGGGCGAGCTCGCTGCTGTCCGCCCACGATATGGAGGGGCGGCTGCCGTCCGTGAGGGAGCGGAGGAGTCGGCGCCGTTCGCCAGGGGGCCGGAGCCTGCCGCCTCCGTGACGGAATCCGGAGGGGCAGGGAACGGGGGACTCCTGCCGGCTGCCCAAAACCGGAGGAGCCGTCGCCGTCCATCGGGCGGCGGAGGAGTGTCGCGCCGTCCGCCGAGGGCCGTCCAGTGCCACCGCCAGGCACCGCGGAGGAGATCACCCAGCTGGTGGAGGGCCGAGCAGCAGTGCGTCTGGGAACCGGAATTTTTTTTTTTTCCTCTCTCCCCTCTCTCGTCCTTGTCGCTCCTCCTTCCATCTCCTTTTCTCTCGCCTCGTCTGTCCTACCCCCAGGTTCCTGCAGGTCCCCGTGAGCGGTCCCCCCCGGAGGGAGGGGGGGGGGGAGTAGAGCGCAGTCTCGAGGGTACCCCCCGGCCTGCGAGGGGCGATGGGGGTATGTGGCGAGTGGGGCGGGGCCGAGAGGCGTGGGAACGAGGAGTGAGGCCAGGTGTAGTGATTGAAGATGAGCTACACCTGCGCCCCACCGCCGGTCTTGAATCCCACGTAGGAGATGGAAGGATATAAAACTGGAGTGACGACCGTGAAGGACGAGAGAGGACCAGCCCTGGGACATTATTTTATGTGTTTGCTTTTTATTTATGCGCGCCAGTCGGCCGTGAGGGGCTGGTGCGCCGTTTTGTATTTATTTTGAATATTAAAATTATGTTTTGATTGTGCGCCGGTTCCCGCCTCCTTCTTCCCGATGTATATGGAGTTTTAAATATCGTTACAATGACATTTTGATATTTGAAAGTCTATAGGTTGGCATAAATTCAGATATAAATGTAATTTAAAAAATAAATTAATAATGATCGATTTTCAAATATTGCACCTGTCAAACATACTCTATTTTGCCGTCAATACTGTTGACGGTGTCCTATCAGTAGGTGTGTAAAAAAAGAAAAAGAAAAAAAAAAGTTGATATTGTTGTCATGAAGACAAGAGCCTGGTCTGTCGGCGGCCTCCCTCTATGTCACCTACAGCAGCAGCAGTGCGCCAAGCGCCGCGTGCAGGCACGCTTCTGGTGTGTAAAGACACAGAAAACGCGAAGCAGACACCACGCTTCTAGCACGCAGCAGAGACGCCACGCAGCCAGTGTGTCACCGGCCTAAGTTACCCTCCTGCCATCCGCCTGTAGTGATCCCGCTTTCCAGGAAGCCACATTGCTACATTATTTCTCTCAACTGTGTTATTTTTACAAAGTAGGACAAAATGGTCACAGAAAAAAAAACTAATATCGTTTAATTAAATTATATAATGAATACAGACACAGACTGACTGTCTCAACACTAAACATCTCCCCCCCAAAAAATGTCTGACAGAAGGCATTGAAGTGATATGGCATTTCATCCAGCTTTCTTCCCCTGGCACATACACACTTTTGCATGAAATGTTCCTGGACAGTCAGTAACTAAAAAAAACTTGGACTAGTGTGTATTTTACCCTGCATTAAAACGCACCATCCAGGGAAATTAGCATTAGATTATCCGTTGCTGTTACAGAAACTGATAAAATGGTAACTGTTGTCAGTCCCCGCTTCCTCTGCGCCAGTAGAGAGAGTTTTTAGTCGGGGTGGATTGATCATGAGACCACATCGTGCTTGGTTGGGTAGCAGGATGGTGTCCTCACTTATTTTTTTGAAAAGTAATTATGCCCATCTGTAATCTTCACAACATCTAAATTGCACATAATCCAAGACATTGTAAGGATATTAGCAGTCATTAGTTAAGCTTCAAGGTTAAAAGTTATGTAAAAGCTGTTACAGTTGAACATTTACAGGTATAGTGGTACAGTAATGTTACTTGTACTAGAAGTGTTATGTGGAATTACAGTATAGAGTGATACACTAATGTTATGTGTACTAGAAAGGTTATATGGATTTGTATAGTGGTACAACGATGTTATGTGAAAATGAGCACTTAATATTGACAAGTAACAATTCATAATACTAATAAAATGACCTTTACACCACATACTATGTGGCCCTTTTACCCTTTATTCTTTCCACCAAACATTTTACATACTCTTGAAGATTTCTTTAGGTCTTGTTTCAGACCCAATCTCTCTGGTCTCGGTCTTGACTCGGACTCGACCCTTTCTGAACTCGGTCTTGACTCGGACTCTACCCTCTCTGGACTCGATCTGGACTCGGACTCGAATGAGCTGGTCTCGACTACAACACTGGTCAGACGAATCAAAATTTGAAGTTCTTTTTGGAAAACTGGGACGCCATGTCATCCGGACTAAAGAGGACAAGGACAACCCAAGTTGTTATCAGCGCTCAGTTCAGAAGCCTGCATCTCTGATGGTATGGGGTTGCATGAGTGCGTGTAGCATGGGCCGCTTACACATCTGGAAAGTCACCATAAATGCTGAGGGTACATCCAAGTTCTAGAACAACATATGCTCCCATCCAGACGCTGTCTCTTTCAGGGAAGACCTTGCATTTTCCAACATGACAATGCTAGACCACATACTGCATCAATTACAACATCATGGCTGCGTAGAAGAAGGACTGTTCTAAAAAGAAGAGGTGATGCCACACAGTGGTAAACATGGCCTTGTCCCAACCAATTTAAAATCAACTTATTTTCCCCTTAAAATGATGCATTTTCTCAGTTTAAACATCTGATATGTCATCTATGTTGTATTCTGAATAAAATATTAAAATTCGAATCATTGCATTCTGTTTTTATTCCCAATTTGTCCAGTGTCCCAACTTTTTTGGAATCAGGGTTGTATGAACGCTGCCATAAAAATAAACAAAAGGTAGCTGTGACTTTATATCTCTCAGTGTTGTTGCTACTTACCTCACTGTGATGAAAGTTACAGGTGTATACATTGACTTCCTGAGAAATGTCTTCTTTTTAATCATTGAATACAATTAAGAATAATAAGACACTTATAAAGTTACAAATCAAATGAAATCTCTAACAATAAAATTTGTATTTGCACTACAGAAGCTGCATATGATTTGGTTCCATTACAAATTCATAAATAATGTTGAAAATAATGTTTTAAAACTACAAATGTTTCGAACATTTGTATAAAAGCAATATCAAATTTTTGAAAACAGTTCTCTTGCTCTTTATATCATATAATTTTGTCATATTATAAAATAAAAATCCAGATATAATACAGCCAGGGGGCTGGCCAAAATCCAAGATATTTCTTAGTATTTGGTTATTTTTATAATCAATATACATCATTCTAGTCATGCTAAGCTCTAAAACAGGGGTCACCAAACTCGGTCCTGGGGTGCCAGTGTCCTGCAGAGTTTAGCTCCGACTTGCCTCGACACATCTGCCTGGAAAAGTTTCAAGTATACCTAGTAAGAGTGTGTTTGATTAGGGTTAGAGCTAAACTCTACAGGACCCCGGCCCTCCAGGACCGAGTTTGGTGAACCCTGCTATAAAATATTTTAGTAGAGTAGAGGGGGGCCTTCAATCATTATTGTGGTCAATAGGGGGCATTGAAGTCAAACATTTTGAGATTTAATGGTATAAATCAATATATATATATATATATATATATATATATATATATATATATATATATATATATATATATATATATTTTTTTTTTTTTTTTTAATTAGTTATGGATTGAATTTGAATCAGGACATTTTACATCCAATCACATTAATGATGGTTGAAAATAAATCAAACAATGTACCATCAATTTAGTGATATCTTGAAACAAAATGCAGTACACATGCAGTCAAGACAGAGACAAGACCATCAAAAAATGCCCTTAAGACTTGAGTACTACAACTCTATTTTAGACACTAATATATAGGCCTATTGTTCATTATATGGAAAATAAGTTGTTCTGAAAGTGATTCCAACTATATTGTTCTATCACTACCATTAGTTTTAGTATGGATGTTTGGGTCTCATAGAATAAGAATTGATTTTTAAACATGTATATATTTATCATTATTATTGCCCTTTGTGTGAATGAGCTTTAAATGATGACAGAATTTTCATTTATTAGTGAACTATCCCTTAAACACTCTGTGCATGGAATCTAGCTTCTTTTCATCTGTTTGCGCAACCTAAACACTGTGTCTTGCCAAATAGCACATATGCCAGCATTTTGAATCATGTATAGATTTGCGTATGTATTACGCAGTCGGTTCTGCCTTTTGTACGGCTCCCCTTGTGTATTTAATCGATAATGTACTGTAGACTTTCACAAGATGGGTTTCTTCCTGACTGTGCCAAAGTTTCTCAGAAGACCCTGACACCTAACAGATGCACATTTTCATATGATCGAGCGAGTGTGCTTTTTCACAATAAGTTACATTTACCACAAACTTAGAGAAAATAGTTTCCATTTGGCTTTTCACAGTACGCCCTTTGACTCGTGACAAAGTGTGATATCAGATGAGCTAAGAATGCTAAATGACTCAAACACTTTACATTTTTTGGCATTTTGAAGACACTTTAAATCAAAGCAATTTCCCTGGGAATCAAACCCATGACCTTAGTGCTGCTAGTGCCCTGTTTTTTTCCCCTTCCATTTAGCAACAGGAACAAATATAAATCAGCCAAAAACTGTTATCAGAAACATGAAGGACATTTTTTTTCAGGTAATAAGACTAATATTCGTAATTCATTATCTTGTATATTGTTGGTTAAAAGTGTGAATGTCATGAAATCTTCACCACATGGTTGTAGGAGACAGCCGCGCACTCAATCCAGCTGTAGTCTGAGTGATACCAGAATCACTCTGGGCATACTTTCAGAACTTCAGACACATTCAGACCAATAAATCCAGCAGATTCGTGAAGGGCCACCAACCTGTCAAGAAGCCACACGCTAAGCAGCGAGATTCTAGTCCAGCATCAGTTCATCTGTTCTTCCTTTGTAATGGGGATCCAGGCACTGAGTCACCCTTTGGCTCACTGTTTATGACATCACCATCATATTTCATACAGAAACCAAAGTGACTGAGTGAGAATAAGACTTGAAGTTCTGAACTTCCAATAAATGAGGTCCAGAGTCAAAGCTTTTCAGTATTTTTTTGTTGGTTTTCTCATCTGCCTAGCAGACAAAAAGACATCTGGATAATGCAAACATTTCAAACAGGAGTTTTAACACTTTTCATCACAATTATGATAATATTTGCAAATATATAAAAGAGATAATCCACCCCAAAATGTCATAATTTATTCATGTTGTTATAACTTTTTAAGAATTTTGGTTACCACTGACTTTTATTATATAGACAAGAAACATTTATAAATAAGAGACATTTTTTCAAAATATCTTTATGTTTCACAGAAGAAACAAAGATAATAGGTTTGGATTGAAATCAGGGGCTGAGTAAACGATGACAGAATTTTCATTTTTTGGGTGAACTATCCATTTAAACTAGTCAAAATAACACAGTTCTGTTTATGATACCACAGAAGCCACATGCAGCCTTCAAGTGGCATATATATCATAAATACGAGGTACTGTATGTGCACCCAAATAACCAAACAAAGCCTTATTCAACCATGGGAAAGCAAGCAAAAACAACATTATTAATTTATAAGACAGAGTTTATAGTCAACACCTTTTGTGGTTTGCTTTGTGCAAATTAATGTTAAATGAATGTTTTAAATGACATTTTTAGACACCATGAATAAATACATCCTTTAACTTGAGTAAAAGTACTGTTAACAGTGCACTAAGGTTATAAATAAAGAGAGAGCAGCATCATTAATTGTGTATTTGCTTTGGCTACTTTTGTATTTCGTATTCAACTTAAATGCATGATCTTGGCTTTCCAGGTTCATTTGAAGGCAGTGAAGGCCAACAAATTTGGCTTTCCAGGAATCTCTTGGAAATTGCTGCTGTACCTTGAACATGATCAACTTCTGTAATTTTGGATTGATAAATATATTTCCATTCTGATTATGTTCTCTGAGATTTTCCACATAATTCTGAAGTTCAAACAGGGACATGGAACATTAGTTATCAGAGATGTAGAGCTACTGCTGCTATCGGATGAATTTGAGAGTTTCCCAACTGCTTTGTTTGATTATCCATGAGAGGAGAAAAAGGATCTTGTCAAGTGATCACGTGCAGACTAAAACTGGAACATACTTGTCAAATTACCCAAAAAAACCAAACAATATCAATATCTCACGTACAAAGAAAAACTTTGCCTCAGTCCATAGACTAATTGTTCTTGTTTCCTCAGCTTTTAGTCCAAATATGCTCCAAGACAGGTTAAAGGACCATTCTCTTCTCATCACTGTGACAAATTTACACCAAAACACTTCCATTCAACTTCAACAGATGATTTTGATCAGCACAATCAAGCCATTTTCCTTCATGTCTGTCATTGAGGTTAATGTGATCAAGGCGGGTAGAAAGACAGTCGCATGGGAAAGTATTGTAACAACAGAATGTTTAAGGATACTTGTAAATGTTTGAGGAAATGTAAACACAGCAATGCACGTAATTCACACACTGGGACAAATATTGACTAACACTAAGCTCCCACACGCTCATTAAGCCAAAGTTGAAACTGTTAGCTGATTCCATTCCATTCCATTTTTTTTTCATTATTATTATTATAATTTTTTTTTCTCCAAACTTTTAATGTTATTATTGTATAGCAACAGAGCAATACAGTTTAAACATTTTGGGTCAGTAACTGTTTTTACTTCTTTTTTTTAACAAAAAAGGAATGAATACTTTTATTCTTAAATATACATTAAATTGATCAAATATGACAGAACATACATTTACAACCTTACTAAAGATTTCAATTTCAATATGCTGTTCAATATGCTAAATGCTGTTATTTTAGACGTTCAATTCAAAGAATCCTCAAAAAAATGTATCTTCTTGAACAAAAATATGAAGCAGCACAACTGCTTTCCACATTGCTAATAATTATAACTGTTTCTTTAGCACCAAATTATATTAAAATAATTACTTACTGATCACGTGACATAGAAGACTGGAATAATGACCTCTGAAAATTTTTGTTTAATTTGTATCGACATTACTGTTTAATTTACAGCATTTTTGATCAAATAATTGTAGCCATGGTGAGCATAAAAGACCTCTTTCAAAAACAAAAAAATCCTCACCCCAACATTTTGAATGGTTGTGCACGTGTGTGTGTATGTTTACTGTATATACAATACACATACAGTAAGATGGAGCCCTTGATGGACTTATACATGATATAAGCATATAATGGAAGTATATGTCATTCATTCTTGTTAAAAATCTTACAAGCATGTTACATTTCACACCTCTGCAGGCAATCTGTGTAAAACTCTCAGCTCTGTTGAACACATTTCACCATGTTAAATAATCTAGTACAAAAAGGCTTTTAAAAAAGTCTGCATAATCTGTCTGAGCCTGGGCACTATTCATCATGTCTAGTCTGCAGAAACGAGAGAACAGACATATATTTAGTGTAGTTGATCCACAGCTCAACCAGAGACTTCAGAGCTGACTTGCATAGTTGTTCCAAACAGAAGAGGTTTCTCATTTTGACAGATTCCAGACACTGGCATCACAAGAGATGCTGCAGATCTCCCAAGAAGACAAGAGTCAGTTTTATCTGAATGGAAGCAATATCATGCTCGAGTATCTAATTTCCTTATATCATGTAATAACAATAAGAAGAAGAATACTTTATTTAAAAATGAATTGAAATGCTTTATGTTGATATTTAGAGTTTACGGAAATGAGAACAACTGAACGATTATGAATACCTAACTTGGATCAGAACAAGCATGATACGACTTTAAAGGCTTAACCTAATTTATGAACCCATTTATGAGTAGTTTGTACAGTAAAGTGTGATGGACCAGACCTCTACAGCTGTGTGGTGTCTGCAGTGACTCAATCATGTTCATGCAGAGTCTGCCATGGTTTACATCTATATTCTGAAGAAAAAATAAGTAGGATATAGGGTTAAAGTGTTTCATTACTTCATTGTAACACATAGTAAGGGTTTGGCATGGACTTTAGCATGTTTGCTATTCAAAGTTAAGGGCCTTTAATGACTTGAAACAGCTGTCAGTTGGACCTAGTGTAAACAAACACAGCTTATAACAAACGCAGCTCCGTCTGATACAGTGATGGGAATAATCGCTGCACGCTACGTTCTAATAGCCTGCACCTCAAAGGCATTTTTGTTTCCCAGAACAGTTCAGCATGGCTACAAATCCCTGTGGGGTTGCAAACATCTAATGTGAAAAGTGCAGAATAAGCTACTGAATGTTAGAATGCTGTAAAAAGAGGCAGAACACATATGGAAAGCTGACCTCCCTCTGCTCGCAGACGTGTGTGATTTACGAATATAGCCTAGATGCGGATGGGTAATTATGCTGCTCCAGGATAACACAGCCTGCAACTCTGTTGTAAAATCTCTTTTTTTTTTCAATAACTTGAAAAAAAAAAAGTAATGTATCAAAAATAACCAACATACTGTTCGAAAGTTTGAGGTTTGTATGATTTTTCAGTATATGGAATTTAGTCTTTTATGCTCACCAAGGCTGGATTCATTTGATCAATTTTTTTTTTCTTATCAGTGTTGAAAACTGCTACTTAATATTTGTAGAAACATGATTTTTTTTCAGGACTCTTTGAATAGAAAGTAATTACTGTCACTTTTGATCAATTTAATGCATCCTTACGGAGAAAGAGTATTCGTTTATTTTTTTTTATTTTTTTTTTATAAAATATAATTGACCTTAAAACTGTGACGAGTAGTGTACATTATCTACAACGTCCAATAAAAGCATGCCTTACGAACTGCTTGTATCTAATTAGCAGCAAAGCCCAGTATTTGTTATTGACTTATCATGAAATTTAAACACCAACAAATCTTTGTCATTTGACTCTCTACTGCTGACTCTATCCATTAACATAAGGAGTTATAAAATCATTCAAGGCATGAGCGAAACGAAGGGAATCATCTTGGCAGCAAAATAGCAATGTGTGGCCGAATACAAAGCATATGTTTTATACATGTCTGGAAAGAAAAATTACAGCAGGGGAATAGTTTAGAAACAATAATAAAAATAAAAAAATACAAATAATGTAACTTTTTGTAAAATTGTGAATTATTTGGGCATAAGAATTACATCCGTTCTATAATTAGGTTACTTTATGCTAATCTAGCCAGAATGGCCTTTCTGGCCTTTTGCACACTTAAACATTAAGGTGAAGTGATTCTAAACTGTCTCAAACAGTATCCAGTTCACCTCTCTGAAGGTCAGATTTCAAATTACTCCTGAAGCTGAGCTCTCCCCCTCCCTGCATTACAATATTTCAAGCAGAGCACTCAAGAAGGGCGACAAAGAAACCTCATAAACTGGGTGCAAGGGCATATTGCATGATGTGTGCAAATAAAAACTTTTTATACCTCATAACATTGGGAATTTTGACCAGATTCACCATGGTTCATTTGGTCAAACTTACCTAATTGTAACAAAGAAAAATATGTATTTAATATGATTTGTTGATGCCTGAATATAAAGAATTTATCCATACCTAGTCCATGATATTTGAGAATATTGGGAAAAATAAAATGGCATAGTAAAAATAGTAATAGTAATAGTAATAGTAAAAAAAAATCTGTAATATTCTTAAAGGTGCCATATGCAAAAATTGAGGTAAAAATATCTATAACATGACCTACACGCATCAAAAGAATGAGAAGAAATAAGGGCGATGATGTCATTAAAAAAATGTCAAGTTATAGTGCTGCAGAGATATCAACCTTAATTAGCATTAACATTACTAGCCCCGGCCCGACAGGTGTCGTAATACCAGTTTCGGCCATGGGAGGCGGTATGCGGGCAACATAACCACCAGCCAACCTGCAATACACGAATAACTTGCACGTCTTGTGGGCGTGCCTGAACCTGATGTCAATCATGTGGAAAGTACAGCACAGTACTTCATTTCAGTTCAGGGAAGAGAGTTTTACAGGGAAACAACCGCGCTCGGAATCACAAATCAAATCCGATAAGAAAAGGAGCCGAACCAGAGTAAACATCGGCACTGCTTTTAATCGCTGGAGACAACTGATGGACCGGAAAGAAATGAGGTTCGACTCTGAACTTGCAACATTTCTTTTCGATTGGTAAGTTAGATGCTGTTAGTATTTCGCTAGAAGTTTGTTTTATATGTTTGTGTATTTGTTTTCGGGAAGTTATAACATAGAAATGTATCGAAGGCTGTTCGATAAACGTGCTAATGTTAGCGATGGCTAACCGTAGCTGTGTTTGATAATTAGCTAGCTATAACTTAAAGGGGGGGGGGGGTGAAATGCTCGTTTACACTCAATATCCTGTTCATCTTGAGTACCTATAGAGTAATACTGCATCCTTCATAACTCCAAAAAGTCTTTAGTTTTATTATATTCATAAGAGAAAGATAGTCTGTACCGATTTTTCCCGGAAAAACACGACAGGCTGGAGGCGTGACGTGTGGGCGGAGCTAAAGAATCACGAGCACCAGTAGGCTTTTGCATTGAGAGCGTTTGGAAGCTGTGTCTCATTATCGTGAGGACAAAACCAACCAAAACAAACCATGGCTAACAGTCAGATTCAGCGTATATTTATGATCCAGAATCAGATCCAGAGGCTGAAATTTAACAAGAGCAGCATCAGCAATGACATCTCTATGTGGTATGTACTGAAACTGTATATATTTGCTTAGTGGTTTTGGAAAATGACTAAGTTCCACTTTGTCGTCTTTTTTAAGCTGTACATGTGGAAAGTGCAGTTTGATGCCAACATCGCATGTTGTTTACTTGATGTGCTTACACGCCGATAGCTCAGTTAACAACACAGAGATATTTGAAGCAGTTTTACTCACCGCCTGCGGTTCCAACACACGATCGTGACCCTTTTTCGTTGGGACTGCATTATCCTTAAGAAATAAACGATGTGCAAATCCGGCGTCAAACTGGGCCTTGTTTGTAAAACAAGCATCTTTGAAATGCAGGGAACAAACACAAACACTTGCACAACTCCGTTGATCCTATGTAAAAATAAACTCCATCCACTGGTCCCTTAATGCTGTTTCTCTTTTGGTAATCTGTGCAGGGTTGTCTTGCCCTGGCAACCAAAAACACACTTCTTTTGTGACTTTTCGCGACGCTCTCGCTCTGATCAGTGACGTCTGTTGTGCTCTCAGTGCTCTGCTATACAGGAGCGCGCGCTCTTCCGGCAGAAGTGCGTCAGGACCCATATAAGGAAATTCCGCTCCATCTAACGTCACACAGAGCCATACTCGAAAAAAACTTTCCGAAACTTGTGACAAACCGGAAGTAGTATTATTGGAACAGAAATACTCCTTCAAACGTACAACTTAATTTTTGAAACTTTGTCCATGTTTAGCATGGGAATCCAACTCTTTAACAGTGTAAAAAACTCAGTATGCATGAAATAGCATTTCACCCCCCCTTTAACGTTACCCATTTTATTATATCATAACTAACCTGCTCTGTCTATTCTGTTGGTCTCCGTGTCCTGTTTGCTTCGTGGTTTTTCTGTGCGTGAAAAAATTGATGTGTGGCGTGAAAGCGTGTGAAAAGAGTCAATTGTGTGTGTCTCACGGTGAATGCTTGAGGGTTGCCACATTAGTTCCCAAGCAGAATAAAGGAAAGGTTGATTATTGCTGTTTAGCGTTTGTATTAATCTATGATGTGTCCCTGTTTGCGTACAAGGACATAAAAAATAAATTAAAAGTGATACATGGACCAAGGTGTCTGAGATTGTTCATTTTAAGTAAAGGATCCTAATATTTCGTCCACAACAATATTTAATGAGGTTAACTTATAACTCCTTGTGGTTAGTCTACACGAGATCAACAAGCTTGTTTGCTTTGCGGCAGCTTTAAATACAAAATAAGCATTCGATCTACGTTAGAGCATCTGAGCGCTCACAAATCTTTCTGCAGCGTCGTGAGCAGAGCGGTAAGAGCGATTTTTGACGCTCTAGACGTCGGCGGTGTGAACACACAGTTAGGCTTCGGCTATGGCTGTAGTGTTGTTGTGAAAGTAGGGGCGGAGCATAGAGACTATGCTGTTTCTCGTTTGTTACTCTAGAGTAGAGCAATTCACTTTATTGAGGCATATTGCCCCCATCTGGTATGGAATGTGGAGTATGACTTAATTTTTTTTTGCCAAACATTACGGATGGCACCTTTAACCTGGAAGATACAACATTTTCCATTTTTGATGATTATTTCATGGAATTATTGTAGGTGACCTGATCTCTAAGTAAATATATGCATAATCTTGTTGATCCTCTTCTCTTCCCACACATATGGCTGAAAATGTCTCTTCATCTCCAGGACATGGACATGGAGATCTGTCACAACAGAGAGCAAACACTATAAACACAAATGCCACAGTAAATATACACCATTTCTAAAATTGAACCCTTTCTAATAGTTTGGGTGTGATGAAGCATGTACATAGAGATAAAACAGGTCATCTTGGAAAATATTAACACTTCTCCTTAAATGCGTAGCCAGAAACAACACTGTCTTCAAAAGAGATTCCAAACAGTAGGAAAGATCCACATGACAAATCCACGTTTAGAACTCTTTCACCACACCAGAGTTCTCACCAGCTGGAAAACTCCCCTGAGATGCCACTAATGTGTGTTGTTGATAAAGTAAGGATCAAGAAGACTGTACTGAGGAGCAAACAGTCTTTCATAAATTTGCTCTCTTTCAAGTACTGTGTTGGAATCCCATCAATCCATGCATTCATCCTCATCATCTTCGTTCTCAATGTGCCACAGTGTTGGGGAACTCCACTACAAAGAGATTCTGCGGGTGTCTTGGAGGATCTCAGAGACTTAGTCACACAAATTCTCATTTCAAAACCATCCCACCAGCTGTGGGCCAACAGAATGTGAAGTAAACAGGATGACTACTGATGCACAAATATTTCAGAAGAATGGAAAAATGATAATAAAAATGTATTTGTTCTCTTAATGGATCTTTTTTTCTTTAATAATCATTAATTTAAAAAATATAATCATTTACTTTTCATTTTTTTACGTTATTGGTAACTTTTTACAATAAGATAACACTAAACCTAACAGTAACACTAGTAATGAGCTATATATTGTCTTTATTGTTTAGTAATCTTTGTTATATTTAGTGTATAACATTATTTAAAAAGTTTATAGTTCATGTTAGCTCAGGTCCATTGAATGATATTAACAGATACATTTTGATTTTAATTTTGCAATAGTAAATGCTGAAATTTACATAACAAATATAACTGTCATGATTCTGCCTTCATGTCCTGACTTTTCTCTAGTCTTGAGGCAGGATCATGACAGACCTGTGTTTTGTGTACTAGCACATGGCCTTGTCTTTGGGCCATGTGCTTGTGTTGTCTCGTTCCCTTGCCCCGCCCCCCTTGTTATCCTAGTCTTGTCGTGATTGTCCTATCTGTGTCACCTGTCGTGTCTTAATTGTTCCCCTATTTAGATCTCCTAGTGTGCTCTGTCTTGCGTCGGTTCATTGTGATTGTTCCACATTTGTGATTGTTCCACATTTGTGATTGTGCTGTACCTCTGAAGTCCTTGTATTACCATGAGTGTTTGTTTGTAGTTAGTGTTAAGAGTTTGTTTGTCATGTCAATCCTGTCCTGTTAAGTCGTTTAGTATCTGCCCTAGTCGTTGTTTTCCCCCTCGTGGGTTTTGTTTTTCCCTTTTTGTACTAAATAAATCCTGTGTGTTGTGATCCCTGTCTGCACTTGAGTTCCTGCCTTGCCAACCCTGACAAGAACCTCATTGTGAAGTGTTACCACTTTAGTGAATTTAAATTCAGAAGTTAAAAACATGCTCATAGTGTATTCAAGTCATCGCTTGTATGAATAGCATTTTAATATTTTTGTTAATACATACTTATATAGGACAAAAAATAGCTTCATTTTATTTAACATAATATCATTATGAAAAAGTACCATATTGTTACTTCATTGCTTCTTTTTTGTTTGATCAGGAAAGAAGCAATAGGGTTTTGGTTAATAATTTATTGAACTTTCTGCTTAGACTGGTAAAGGTTTCCTTGCAAAACACCTCTCTCTGTTGGCCACTGTGCTCAAAAAACAAGTCTGAACTTAGACATTTCATCCCTGTCCAGCAGATATGCAATGGGGCCCATCGTGTGCCGTGTATATTTGCCTTTTATTTTCTTTCTCCATGACACAGGTCCACAGATACACCACTGACCTCTTCCACTAATAAATTAACATATAAACATATCACCTTCACTGCCAGTCGGGTGCATCAATTGGTCTCCATGAGTCAATCTGAGAACAGAGGGGCTCTCATGGTGCCTGTGATGTCTTGTTTTGTACTGTTAGGCGGTGTTATTTTAGCCGGTGTTTGACTTTTGCGGCTGAGACTAGACCTTAGGCTCATTCAGAGCCACCCTCAACATATTAGATGACTGTTTGCTTCTTAGCTTTTGGAAATAACATGGCTGAGTGTTCCCACCTGAAGTGTTTTGCACAGAGAAGCATCTGATTCTACTTTGAGGAGGAAACTTTTGAATTTAGACTTCAAATAAACCTCTTTTGATTGAGAAGCATGGACGTGTGTTTGACTTACTAAATGAAGAGGTTCACCAGCACATAAAGCGGCATGATGATTTCGAAAGTGTACATCTTTTCAACCCACAGTTATATAACAGACAATTAGCTAGTGTTTTCACACAGCCACAGCTTTCAGAGGGTCCCTTACGAAAGGAAAATATATTTACCAATATATTTCTTAAAATATATTGTGATGTATTGTAATATATTATTTTCCCTTTTTATTTTCTAATATTTTATATATTTGAATACATTTAATAATATATTGATGATACATGTATTATATAATATATTGCAAAATATACAAATGATTATACAAATATTAATTCATATGTAAGCTGGGAATATTCAGCCAGAGTGTTTAGTACTGCAAGGATTTAAACCTTGTGAACAATGTCATTAATCTGTGTGAGGAGTGACAGCAAGTAATGTGTGAGCAAACACTCAGAGCATGACCTTTGACAAAATGGGTTGGAGTGCTTCCTTTTCGGGAACTCACACTAAAGTACAGAAATTGTTTTGAACTTAAAAGTGGCTTACAAGGCATAAATATTTGCATACTGAACAATGGCTGCAGTGCGGATAAGTGCTTTTAGTTACACATCACATTTCTCCGTGGGGTGAATACCTGTTCTAACCAAAAACAATAAATATAACTATAACAATATTTATTAGTGTCCACGTCAATGCAGATAATATTCTGTTTATTATAAGTGCACTACAGTTATGTCTGTTATATTCTGATACAGTTAGAACAATTGCTAAAACTTTATAGATATTTTTATAGTTATTAATGATGTGAATGTGCCTTTTCATTACAGGCACTCTGCACCATATATATATATATTTACTACTGAAAGAGAATGGAGGTTGATAGTAATATGGCTCTTAAGAAAACATAGTACAACACACAAATCATTCATGATACATTTATGATCCTTTTTTTTTTTTTTTTTTTTTGATGCTTGACAGACCAACATTCAGGTTTAGATCAACATGAGGGTGAATAAAAGTGGGGGAGACTAAACTATACGCTCATATACAAATGCCACTTATGTACTACAAACATGCACAGGAAACCATTGGGACTGCATGAGAAGGAAACCAGTGCTTTTATAGCGAACCCCAGTGCTTTCAAGTATATCCTATCAACACCACAAGAAGGAAAAGAATTTAGTGCAAGCAGCAAGAAGCAATAAAAAGCAGGAACAACAACAAAGCAATTCTTTGTACTCAGTGTACCTAACAGTACCCTCTCCACATGACGTGTCTTGATGCTGAAAGGGTGTTACTAAAGTGTTTGACATACAAAACCCTATAAAAAATAAAAACATCACCACCACAGTCAGCCTCAGAGCTGCTGAAAGGTCCCCAGTCCAATCAGATCAACTGCTGCATAAACACCTCATTGAGCTGCCGGGTGAGAGTGACTGACACGCAACAGGAAGGAACTCTGTGTGAAAGCATGCACTGCTCATAAACATCATCTCTAATCAATAGAAAAAAATGTTTTTATTTCTATGCATTAGTAAGATTCCCATAATAGAAGTCCCATAATCATGGCAGGACATAGTGATATAGTGAAAAGGCCAATGGCAGATGATTATGTAAGTGTTCTCTGTACAGAGAGAGGTCAGGAAAAGCGTGCTGACTGTTCTGAAGTTCGATGATTATGAAAAGCAATCATGCACAACTAACTACTGTACAATTTCTTAATCGGTTTGGCTTTAACAACATGTTCCTAATGTCACGTTCCTACAGTTAATAGATTGAGACGACACTGAATAATCTGGGATTAACTCAATTTAAACCTGGAAATAGTGGTCTCAGAGTTTTGTATCATGTGAATCGATGAAGACTATACATATCAAGACAGTTCACTTGGATTATCATTAATGGGAGAAACTGCAACTTGCAATATTGCAGAATAAGCCTTGTCTAAGTAAAAGAGTCTAAATAAAAAAAGTCTCAGTCTCCAGTTACTTAAGTCATCACATCATTGTCATAATTTCCTGGTGTGTCAGATTCTTAATTGCAGCCAGTTCTTGCTAAGGGAGTAATGCAACAGGGTGTCCTCCCTGCTCCTCAAGATCTCCAAAACTATCAAGGACAACCTCCAACAGTGAGGTCTATGGAAAGATCATATCATAATTTAAAGCTTACTACATATTTATTTAGTTTCTAATTTCATATATAACTCAAAGGGCTTGTAAACATTTGCTCAGTCTCATAAATCCTTTTTATGATGTATTTTGTAGTTTTGGTTTATGGTGCTTCTTAGTGCCCGCTTTTCAGGACTTTAACTTCTAGCTTTTAGTAGCCAACATTTTCCATTAATACAATGTTTGGATGTCCCGCTTGGCATGTGGTCATTGCTTTCATCAGCCAGACGGGCCAGGGTGACTGGCAACTCCTTTACTCTGGCACTCTGTAGGAGTCTGAGACTGTTCAAACCTGCAGCCAGGCACAAGGGGAGATTTGTTCCCTTTCACTTACTGACCTGAGATCATGGAGCTCGCATAGATTGCAAGGGAGAGGGAAATCAAAGACACGATTCTGCCACCTTCGCAAATTGTTGCACCGTTGAATGTTTGGGTCAGACGTCACTGCTGAGAAAAACTTTTGCCGCCAGTAAAGCTAAGCTCCTGACAAATCCTCTTAAGAAATCTGTAGCTGCTTTTTTTTTTTTTACCTTTTTTTTAAATATATATTTGTACTGGAAAACAAGACAAAACCACAAAGTAAAACCTCTTTTACATTGTAGTTTGATATGTAGCATGACTTATCATATTGTCCTATAAGTCCATCTTAAGAATTGTATTAAGGACTCTACAATTCATGCAAGGGGCGTGCAGGAAGATGGGGAACTGGAGACAACATCTGTATACTTATACACCCCTAGCATCATGCATCCATCCATCTTTCCATATTTTTATTCCAGTGCACACAGTAATAAAGCAAATTAGACTGTCAGCTTGAATCCATTGACTACTGCAGATGTCAACAGGGATCTGCTTGTCTTGCCCACGTAGCAGCTGAGGTATACACAACCTGACACAGAGACTTGTCTGAACACCTGGAGAAAAGAGAAGAGAGGGAGTCAATCTAGGCTCAGCCTCAGACTTCATGCCAGCAGACCGTTGACTGAACATCAGATGCATACAACACACAAAAGTGAAAACACTTCAAGTGTTTCGAAGTCATCATCTTATTGGCTGAATTATACAGGATTTCTGGGAGAATTGTGTCATGTTCTTTAACTTGGAAACAAATATGTCAAACCCCCTCAAGAAAGAAGAAAACCATCTTGTTTACAACTGTGACCATGAGCGCTTATCAGGATCAACTAAACACTGAATTTTAAAAACTTTGTGAAATATTTAAAATCTGCGGCATAGAATCTTTAAACTATGTCAGAGAGTTTTACACAATGGTCTGTTATTGTGGCGACATTTCCACGCCCCGAAACATGACGCTGAATGAAACGAACTGTAATTGGTGGTTTGACCAATGCCTTGACCAATGGAAGCTGTCATGGATTCCAGACCTTCAGCCTTCAGTCTGAAGGTCTGGCTATGTGAGACTAGAGTCAATCTAACATAAGGTCTATGGCAAAGTCACAGATTAAAGAAGCACCCACAGGCCTTAATTGGGAGTAAAACTGGAAGTATATGTCATATGTCAAGTGGGTCCAAGAACAAGATCAGGTGTTGGAATTAATTTGTTTGGGACTGTCAAGCTTTGCTGGAATGCAGTGTTTGTGTGTTAAACTTCAGCCTGGGGTTTCATGTCTCTTTAGATGTTTCTTCAAATAACAAAACATCTATGTTGGCAGGAATAATTATTTGAGAATTAATTACTCTGTAACACAATTCAAAGGCTGAAAATGTAAAAACAAGGCTGAAACACATGGGGTGGCGGGGGGGGGGGTGGGGGGGTGGGGGGGGGGTTGCAATGTCGTACACTATCTAAGGTGTTGGAAGAGATTTAAAAACCCTGGCAACTCCTCAAAAAAGACATATCTGAAACAGTTTTTGCATGTTAGGTTTAGATCCATTTGTTGTAAACTCTTCAGGCTCTAGTAGGTTTGCAGTCTGGAAAGATTTTAGTTATACACATAAATCCTTTCCTGGCAGTACATTTTGGCAGGACAACCAATCGAAACAGTCATACCTACCAAAGGAGGTATCGTTTGCAGACAATGTCCGGGGTTTTCCTTGGCCGTTTCATAAAGGATTATATGAGGATATCAGCCCACAGTCCCTGAGCAGCATGTACCTGTACACAAATTTCAATCTTAGGGTCATTTTAATTCCTGGAATGTTTTCTCCCTTCTGGCCCATGAGGCAAGATTACTGCAGCCCTAACATGATGCCCTTTGTTCCCCCAGGAGAACCCATGAGCTTTTGAAGAAAGACTTTAAAAAGTGGAGAAACTTTCCACACTTGTTGTCTACAATTAGATAAAAAGAGTTATCTTGTCTATTGGTCCTTAACACGCGAAGTGGAGAAACTCGTTGTCTCTCAGGATTGTCGGATCAGTACTATGGAAACAATCCGGCTGCAGCGTTGCTGTCACTTAAGAATATACAAATATTAAATATTGAGGCTGAAACCCAAATACCAATCTAAAAACAAACCACTTTGACCAATTTCTCATGTCATTCAACAGAATAATCTTAACCACAGCCCTGTCTAAAATCTTTTAACTCTAGTCTGTGATTTTGTGTGAGCTAGGCATTAAAGGAACAGGTCAAACGAAATGGAAATTCTGTTATGCCATTATGTCTGCATATTTATTCAGTGTAACAGAATTTTAGAACATTTTATATATTTTTCAAAATATATAATATACATATCTTTTAGAAAGACACACACAAAAAAATGCGGTAGGTCTTACAGTTGCTGCATGAGTTTGGTTCACTGAAAAAATCATCTGAAATGAGTCATTTGTTCTGTAATCTGATTACAAGGGTCATGCTTTATGTTTCTGATCAACTTTAAATAAATAAACAAATAAAATAATCATTAGAGTGATTTGTTCAGGAATCACACTACATTGGTTTCACTGGACATTGTGTTTGATTCACTAAAACAACCTAATTCAAACTATCATTCACAACTTGAACTACACTGATCACACTGTATGTTTTTGATTCACTAAAATGTATAGCTTAACACTCATTTGCCCTCAGGTGAGTGTCTACTACAGCAGCTCACAAATCAGGTAACCAATTGGACCTTATCTACACACACTACTGCTCCACTGATAACACTTCCATTACTCCATTGCACACCTCACCTTAGACCACTTCCTCATCACTTTTAACCTCGAACTGACTCCTGACACAACACGCACTCCTCTGCAGGTCACCTTTCAACATAACCTGTTCACTCTCTCCCTCTCCCTTATCCTCTATGGTTTCATCCTCACTTCCTCCACTCTCTCAGTTTTCAGCACTGGACACTAATACTGCTACTGACATTCTTTGCTCCACTCTAAAATCTTGCTTAGATAAACCTCTGCCCCCTGGTGTCCGATGTTCTCCATGAACATAATTTGTAAACTGTTGCTCTCTTATGAGGGGCCGTACAAGCCATAAGTCATTCTGGCACTCTCACACACATACATTCTCCATTCACATACATATATTCTTGCTTTCACACACATACATTCTCCATTCACATACATATATTCTTGCTTTCACACACATACATTCTCCATTCACATACATATATTCTTGCTTTCACACACATACATTCTCCATTCACATACATATATTCTTGCTTTCACACACATACATTCTCCATTCACATACATATATTCTTGCTTTCACACACATACATTCTCCATTCACATACATATATTCTTGCTTTCACACACATACATTCTCCATTCACATACATATATTCTTGCTTTCACACACATACATTCTCCATTCACATAGAATTATGGCTTGTATGGCCCCTCATACTCTGTTGTTGGTCTGATCGCTTCTATTATTCTCCTCATTTGTAAGTTGCTTTGGATAAAAGTATCTGCTAAATGATTAAATGTAAATGTAATGAAATGACTATAAAATATATGAAAATGGACCTGGAGAGATCTCTGCTTTCATGTTCTTATAAAAATAAATAAATAAATTGATTAATTAATTAAACAACAGACTTTTAACAAGAGCTCTGGATCTTCATAGTGGCAGACTGTAGATATTGTGCCAGGGGCCAATACATTGTTAGATGATATCAATATCAACCACCTAAACCTCTAGAGGAAGCTTGGGCCACATCTGGTCATTCTTATGATGCTTAAAGTCTAGTAAGAAATTCAAAAATGCAATAAAATTGACTGAGGTTGTCCTTTTCAAAACAGAGGAATTAGCATGTCATTTTTCTTGGCATGTGCAATGCAATATTTCAATGAATGAAAACAAACTTATTCCAGGAAAGAATACTCTGTCCATAAAATGATTTTCTTATTGAAAATGTTTACATGACACTTGTGGCTACTTCTGTGATTATGAGATGGATTTTGGTCCATTTGATGTTTCCCAGAGCATTCTTGATCCATTCTTGATCACCATCTACATGGAGAATCTTTTTTTAAACTCCTCCTGTTTGAGAGGTCAGGGCTCCATCGGTTTCTGTGGCACTGTATCTTGAGAGTCTACTCTATTTTAAACTGAAATGTGTATTTTTCCCAAATAGTTCTGTGCAAATGTACACAAATAACATTGCAAATGTAACCTTTTGCACTTTCGCATTTCCATTTGAAACATACTTTTGCCATACCACTCTTACTTGTGCTCTGACATGTTGTGTTCACAGTGTGTATGTGTGCTCTCCATCATTCGGCTGAACTCAGTAGCTCTCTGCATAAAGGTATCTTTGTGAAAGCCTAAGGTCTAAAGTCATGCAGTTGCAGCTGAGCTACTTTCCTCGGCTGGCCTGATTTTCAGACACTTTAACATCACAGACAGCCCCAGTTTATGCAAACACGTCAATCAAAATACTCCTGCCTCTATGGATAAACAGACTACTCAAAAAAGTTATGTTATCTCTTCCCAAAGGCACTGTGAAGTATTAGGGGCTGTGCAATATTGAAGAAAAATTGCGATATCGGAAAACCTTGTTTAAATTAATGCAATACGATATTGCTTTAAGTGTGTGAAATCCATTTAAATTAATATTTTAAATATTTAAAAGCTAAAAGTTATGTACTAAATTTACTAAAACTAAAACACTGCAAAGTCTTCACAAGAATTGATATACAAGCTAAAGCTTGTGAAGAATAGTCCAGTGAAGAATAGTGAGTGATTTTCTCTTCTTCAGCTGCAGAGGTTTACTGTATTACACTGCTGGAATCCTATAGCTCCAAATCCTATTTGTTTCCCAATGTTTATGTTCTCTTAAGACTGAGCAATTCATCGAAATTAAACTGCAAAGGCTGCCATTTCCACATGCGCAGCTTGTCAATGAAGCATGGTTCTGTGATCTGTTGCATGTGTTATTATGTGTAAGAAACCACATCATCTCACAAAAGGGTTTATTTCACTGCGAGGCTAGTGATGATGGCTCATGGAGACATGCATTGCTCATACTGCACAGGATGCTGCTTGAGGTGATGAAAGAGATCCACTCTTTATAGCTATATTCTTCTTTCTCACTTTACAAATTAAATAATGGTATTTTCATTGGTATCTGTTCTCTGAAAACCAAACCACCACCATATAACAGATTGGGCATATTCAAGTGAGAATGAAACCATATAGAATAGGCGAGAGGGAGAGAGTGAGTGTAGGTTACGCCAAAAGGTGACCTGCAGAGGAGTGCGTTTTGTGTCCGGAGTCAGTTTGAGGTTAAAAGGGATGAGGAAGTGGTCTAAGGTGAGGTGTGCAATGGAGTAACTAAAGTGTTATCAGTGGAGCAGACTAGTGTGTGTAGATAAGGTCCAATTGGTTACCTGATTTGTGAGTAGCTGTAGTAGACACTAGCTGAAGTCAAATGAGTCACGCAAATTGAGGCAGCCTGGGTGGATGTTTAAGTCACACAAGGGCTAACCAATTATGTACTCGCCTGATACTTCATTATTGAATTCAGCAGGCCACGCCTTACTATTTAGCAAACCGGAACTGAAAAGCCACATGATACGAATGGGAATAAACAATACTTCAGCACACATTTACCACGGTAAACACAGTAAGCAAAACAATGTTTCCTAGCAATGACAACAGCGCTAAAATCTAATGAGAAAAGAAACAAAACTTGTATAAGCTGCTGTCCTTTTCTGTTGCTCGATTACTTCTTCTAACAAGTACTTGCAGACAGGGTAACTTAAATAAGTCATTTACCTGGCTTAGGCCATACCTTACTACGTAGCAAACTGATAATCAAAAAGCCACATGATACGCACAAGAACAAACGCACATTCAGCAAGCGTTTACCATGGTAAACACAGTAATAAAAACCATGTTCCTAGCAACAACAACCGCACTCAAAATTGATGTACACTTACAAGCTACTGTCCTCTTCTTCTGCTCTGCTGCAGTTGCAC